>NC_062526.1:6220050-6272550 GCF_022655615.1 Tachysurus fulvidraco
TGCAGTTTTGTCATTTGTTTGTCATCATTTCATTGTTTCATTTAGTACCAGGATATTTTAATATTTTAGGCCAAACCCTGATTTCTGTTGCCCGGAGGTTAATATCTGGCTATAGGTAGCTTTTCGATGTAGATACGTCAACAAATGGACATCATCATAAACTTTTGAAATCTTCACCATCCATAGAGGAGTACCTGAGATTCACCACAGTTGTTTTTGACTTGTTTAGACATACAGAAAGAGGCTTCAGAGGCATCTTTTTTCTGTGTCCCAATAAACCCACGAAACAGCCATCCAGGAGACAATTAATAATTTTATCATTATAATTATTATACTTTCACTGCACTCTGATATATCACCTTCTCTATGTCTGGCTCGATATAGATCATGGTGCTAAAGTTGATCAAATTGCACAGAAATTTTGGCAATTTGAAACCTGAATTACTGTCTGTGAAATAAATTACACAATCATATTGTTGTGTATTCACGCAACATTATTTGAATCTCAGCTTGAATATATGGCTCTTTTTCTGAAGCGTTTATGAAGCACCTTGGGAAATAATCTCATCTGTAGTCATTAGGTCTTCGTTTTGGGCTGCAGTGTCAGTTTGATGAGCAAGAACATCCTTGTTTCTGAAATTCTTCGTTCTATACAAAGTCAACAATCATTCAACTCCAATTATGCTGATTAGGTCGGGCCTGAATCGTGACGCTTGCTTCTGAGACGTGACTGCTCGCGTTACAGAAATAAGACCAGTGTTTTTCCTGCACCGTTTGATTCGTCCGAATTCGTTTTCTTTTTCAGTTTTCGATTGCACATTTAAACACTGTGTCATTTGTCTAAGGACTAAGGGATGATTCAGTAGCAAATTCTCGTCATACACCTCAGTTTATTTGAGCATTTTTGCAATAAATTCATCTGCAGCCAAATCCAAAGTTAAATGTGAAATAAATACATCAAACTCACACACACACACACACAGAAATGTTAAGCGTACACTACCGATAATTTAACCTGAATCTGTGATGTAATGAGAATAAAATATAAATAAATTTGAATATTTTATTGCTTAAAATGTTCACATGCTAGTTGTGATTTGCACAAGTGAAAAAAACTAGGGATTAAGTGTAAAATTGGGTTCGTCTTCAAGCTCGGCTTGA
This sequence comes from Tachysurus fulvidraco, assembly GCF_022655615.1. NCBI lineage: Eukaryota > Metazoa > Chordata > Actinopteri > Siluriformes > Bagridae > Tachysurus > Tachysurus fulvidraco. Next base: position 6,221,212 of record NC_062526.1, read on the forward strand.
GTCGTGTTCGGTTAGCCATGTCGCTCTCATGAGAGTAAACAAGAAAACTAACAATATAAGACACTCTGTCCCTGATTAAAGATACAATATGTCAAGAAAGGTTAAAAAAAAATGCAGCCGTCATCCCACGACACGGCGTAGAGAATTGACGTGGAGGTGGAACAGGAAGTCGGTGTAGGACGCTCCTCCGTTAGGGCTCTTGTCCTCAACCAGGAGTCGCTGCACGCACTCGTCACAACTGTCGCCTTCCTTCACCACCTTCAGCTGAGCACACGCAGAATGTCCGGTTATTAATACAGTCCCCATGAGCAGCTCACCAAGCCTGTATATTACAGCACTAATGCTGATTTCATAATGGAAACAACTCATTATTTCTCTTTCTCAAAAATTATTTAGGGACCATCAGACAATCACGTTTGCCACTGAGATTTTTTAAAGAGTCGGGTTGGTTCTCTGCCTGGGACTCGAACCTCGTAGCCTAGTGGTTAAGGTGTTGGACTACTGCTCAGAAGGTTGTGAGTACTAATCCCAGGCCCATTAACGCCAATTTTCCACAAGAAAGAACCCGGTGCTGGTTCAGTGTGATGGTTCGAAGTTTGTTCCACTGGCAATTCTTCTAAGAACCGGTTTGCCTTTCCATGGGCTAGAGAGCCATCACAGTGCCAAGTCTTACAGCAACGTTAGCGCAGCAGCGGGAAACACAAACACAACATCAACAATGGCGGATGTTGCTCTACTGTTAATGTTCATGGATTTGTGAACCTACATTGGCATCCAAACACGGCGAATGCTAATTTAAAATGATCTTAAAATGGCACTAACGACATTCTCTTTTGTCTTGTTGGTCACAGTAACCCAGCCCACATGGAAACAACCTATATGTGGATATATGCGCATATATGAAACCTATATGCAGCGTATATGCACATATACGCTGCATATATGCACATATACGCTGCATATATGCACATATATGATAATATATATGCTGCATATATGCGTATATATGCCACATATAGGCAAAATTGAGGTGCATATACGGTTTGTGCATATAGAGGAAATATAAGTCTCCTGTATTGCTTCTTCATATCCACATATAAGCCCTATACATACAAGATATGTCTTCTATATAGCTAATGGCAGGATCTGATCATTTTGTAGCTCATATCTCATTTTGGCAACTGTCACTAGCCCCCAGCCCCTGAAGCAAGCGGTTCGTAAGTCTAGACCAGCAATATTTTTTGTGCTACTTAAGAACCTAAGTAGCTTTGGGTGTCAAAAAAGAAAGAACTGATTATTTGATAAATTAGGCTCTGGCTCTGAAGCAGCACTCAAACTGCCGTGGTGGAAAAGGGGCATAAGATGCCACAGCTGGACCCCTAAGCAAGGTCCTTAACCCTCAATTATTCAGTTGTATAAAATGAGATAATGTAAGGTGTCGTCTGCCAAATAGCATAAAATGCAATGCGTGGATTATTTTTAGTTAATTAACCTGGAATTAACTTTGTGCTCAAAAAAAACTCAAACCTTTTCCTTTACAAAAAATTCAACACCACATGAATATGTATAAAAAACTCAAACTCAACCTCTCATCATCTACAACATACATCTGTTACACTACACTGTAACATGTGATGTACTACACCAACACAAAAAGAAAGTTAAACACCTCTGACTATGCATGTTTAACCTGAAACCTTCCCACTCTGCATCCTTAAAGTCAGTGGCTAAGGGCTCATCATCATATATTTCATATTTTAGCCCAAATCCTGGCTGCCTCAGCTGGGAGCTTTTCAAAGAAACGGGCATAAATGGGATTTTTCCCCCAATTATCTAAACATCTAAAATAACACATGGAAAAGTTGACATTACAGGAAGACAGGAATACTTTTGCTGCTGTTTAAAGTTGCACACATTTGAGTAATGAGTCAGAGCAATAAAAGCAAACACACCTTAAGAGTCACAGCTGCATTGGACTGTAAGGTGATGAGGAGTTTCTGAAGATTGGCAGAAAGAGGAGTCTCCAGTACAGGAGTTTTAATCTGCACAACAAACACATGAAAGTGAACGTGCCGGACACACAAAAACACAACGACACAACTGTCTTGAGCTGTGGGTCTGTACCTCGCCGGATGTCAGTGATGAGAAGGAAGCTGTGTTGAAGAGTTGTGTTAAGGCCTGAGGGGAAACCTGGCTGCCCACCCAGAGGATCAGCGTCAGAGGTGAACAGAGTAAATAGAGACGATCAGACTGAAGGCTGGAGGCAGAGCAGCGTAACGCCGTGTCCATGAAAGGTACAAAGTCTCCTTCAGTGTTCACCAGCTGGAAAACAGCACAGTGCGACGAAATCTCAATGACTTTCTTCATATACAGACGGTTCATTTTATTTATTTTTTTTTACATATCTTCTTTAAGATAAAACTTTTAAATGTTGTGTCACAGCCTCACGAATCAACGTGTATGACAAACAGGAGACAGACATGCTGTCAATTATTCAATCAGAGAATAAATCCATCCATCATATTGTACATCAGTCCCTGTTCATTTTTTTTGTATTATTTATTAATATTATTATTTAATTTTTTTTGCAGTTAGGCTTCTTAGATCTAAGCATCTTGTATACAGAACTACATTCATATGGAGAAATAAAGAAGCTAAAAAAATTACAGGTTTAATTTGTTAAATGTAAAATAAACTGTTGAATAAGCTAATAAATTAATAAATCTCTTATCTCTTTTTCCATTCAAACAGAGCATTGCTGCATCTTGACATTTTTGGAGATATCAATATCAAATTTAGTATAAATGGAATCTAAGCTTTAGTTTGACCGATGGCAAAAAAAAATTAATGGACAGCTTGTATTTATGTGGAACAGTTATTTACTCAGTTAATGCAAAAAAAAAGCTTGCCAAACTTCCCCTGCTCATGCTATTATTGCCCATGATATTTTCCAAGCTGCTGCGTTCCCCTATTAAACGTTCTACGGTCTGTCAGGATCACGTGACGAGAACATCATGGGTAAAAACCAGCATGATTGCAGGTTAAAGGACGAGATATTGTATGTTCCTCTTCTAATCATAGTAATTATACATCACCGTGTTCGGTTTCTGTCACTGCTGACGTTGCTAAATATGCTCCGAATTGCAAACTGTACTGTTTCTATAACAACCAACATGAATGCGTTGCAAATTATAATTTCATCTAATCAGATTTAATCGTACCCTTTGTCTCTGGGTCATATTTTTCGAAGACGTTGACAAGTACGGGAAAACTCAATATGGCTACTATTCATTGATCTTCCATCATCTTCGATCATATGACCGTATTATAAACTCTGAAGCATTATTCCCTCCTCATTTACATGAATGTTTGGAAATATCCAACATTTCTCTGATCGCATCTTCTCAGGATTTCTGGCAATAGTATTTGTACGTGAGCGAGAGGTAGACAAATGCTTCACTTTGCTGCAAACACAACATTCCACAAGCGATATTCATAAACATTAAAAGACTTTTAAAGACATTTTAAAGGTACAAATGCAGCATTATAAATAACTTTAATATATCATTCTTGTAGGGGGGGCACGGTGGCTTAGTGGTTAGCACGTTCGCCTCATACCTCCAGGGTTGGGGGGTCGATTCCCGCCTCCGCTTTGTGTGTGTGGAGTTTGCATGTTCTCCCCGTGCCTCGGGGGTTTCCTCCGGGTACTCCGGTTTCCTCCCCCGGTCCAAAAACATGCATGGTAGGTTGATTGGCATCTCTGGAAAATTGTCCGTAGTGTGTGATTGAATGAGAGTGTGTGCCCTGTGATGGGTTGGCACTTCGTCCAGGGTGTATCCTGCCTTGATGCCCGATGACGCCTGAGATAGGCACAGGCACCCCATGACCCGAGAAGTTCGGATAAGCGGTAGAAAATGAATGAATGAATGAATGAATGAATGAATATCATTCTTGTGTACTGATGATCCCAAAACAAGCTTCAATTTGTGCTTGACGAAAACCATCAGCTGCTCAATCCTTTCATATCAACTCCATCTAATTTTGTTTGACCCCAGTGTGAGAACTCGGTGTAACCTAGCTCTTTTATCAGGATTAGTGAATCAATGCAAATCTCTGAGATCTTAAGCTAAACAGTGTCAAGGGATTTTATTAATCATTATGAGAGAAAAATATCGCTGTGCTGATTATCAACGATGAAACATTTGGTTTCCAAAATCTCACCAGAGGCAGGACGAGTGGGTACAGCTGAGTGACGGTGCTGCGCGTATCCATGGAGACAGTGATGCTGCGCAGCTGAAGGCGCTGATAAACAGAACTGCGCAGACCTGGGAGGAGAACCTCACTCTTCCTCAGACTGTTAATGTAGACGGGGAGAGTCTTTAGAAAATGAGGCATCACCAGCTGAGGGATGAGAAGTAAAAGATACAGTCAGACTAGACACGAGATAAATGTAGTGCTGCTTATGTACCTAGTTGCGTGTACTAATGCAGTCGTACTTGCAAAATGGGCTACTTATATAAATTAAATTTTAATCATCTCTAATCAAAAGAGTCATATTTGAACATCTGACAATGGGCACATCTGTAAATTCTGTGTGTGTGTGTGTGTGTGTGTGAGTCTGACTTGTCCAGGAGAGACAGAAGTAGTGCAGCAGTGTTTCCTGTAGCAAGCTAAAGCTTCAGTGATCTCAGTCTGAAGCTCCTCACGAAGACAATGCAGAGGTGTCTCTATCGCCAAGCAATACACTAATACACACACACACACACACACACACACACACACACACACACACAACCACACACAGAATTCTACTTATTTGTACATTAGCATTAATATCTTCATAATGTTTAATCTCACAAGGTGAATATTTATGTATAAGTTGTATATAACTATTATGTACATATAGCTGTATAGTACATACTCTTTTTGCAGTAGAAAGTGAGCAGAGTCTCAGCCTGGCTGGTCCTGAACGTGTCCATCAGACTCCGAGAGCAGGTCAGAGTGACAGTGTGTACCCGTGTCCTCCTCTCTCCTCTGGATCCACTGTAGGACAGGACGGCCTACAAGGACACACGTATATAAGCTAAAGATATAACCAGATATGAATTCATTATTCCAGACCAGATGCGATCTAAACAGAGAAGAATAGAAATAAAAATACGAAGAGGATTACATTTTAGAAAGACACTTCAGTTGACACTACGGTTAAAAGAGCATCTGGGGTAACTGCCTAGTCCAGGTCACAATGGTTTAATTTAGGCTGCTAGTTTGGTTATATTTAAGAAATAAGTTCTTTATTAAACATCATGTGTAAACACAAAATAAAGCAATAACTACATGAGCAGTGAAACCAGTTATTAACTCTAGTGAAGTAGGTGTATCTTCCAATTTAGGCCACACCCACTTCATTATGCATACTGTATACTAATATGGATATTTGGAGCTTTAAACAGATAAAGACAGTGATACTGTGTTACATCCCTAATACACAGATGATAATACAGGATTCTTTTCCATTCCTCAGCTGTCATGTCTGTCCTGTTCGCACCTGTATGGCCACCCCTCTGGTTTCATCAAGTGATTTGCAGTGAGTGAACTCAAATGCCAGGGCTGTGTGCCAATCAAGCGCTGCCATGACAACACAGTGGGATTCGGGACCGGTGAAGAAAGCGCCATAGCAGCCCGACACTCGTAATTCTACAGAAACAGACACGCAAGTCCCAAACCGTCATCGTTAGCCGATTCACGTCATTAACATTTCACCTCAACACTTCCGACCGATCTTTAATCACATGCCATTATATCTGAAGGGCTGACATTATATCTTTATTATATACATTATACCTGATATATACATTATATCTGAAGGGCTGTCACTGGAATAAAATACAATACAATATACAATTCAATCCAACAATTGTATGCTGTAATTTATAACACATTTTGACATATCTCTTTTAAACACCATTAGTTTTCTTACCTTTGCTAGCATAAACTCGAAGCCGAGCTCTGTAGGCCGTGTCAGTGTACGCACTGCTCCACAGATCTCCATGGAAACGCTCTCTCTCCAGCTCAGACTAGAGACAATCGCAACAAGCATAAACTTACAATAATATCTAAGAAATATTTTACTTCATGTGTGATCACAAAAGAACCCAGTGAACTTATTAAAATAAAACATTCCGGCACAATAAAAATCTCAAACCAAAAAAAATAAATAAATAAAAAATTGCTTGACTCTTACGGGCAAGAAGATATTGATTAATTTCTTTTAATAGCACGGCTTTGACGATAGTGTTGGTTGTAAGGCAAATGACAGGTTTATATTTAGTCACTTGTACAAAAAGTGTTATCGTTTCTATAGTAACAGCTTATTCACAGTGTATAATTGTTAATATGGTGAAACCTCCGTATAGGAAATGTTTATTTATCATTAATGGAAAAAGGCTCCATTGTAAGTGGACTGAGTCAATTGCAATGATCAAGTTTTCTTGCTTGTTGTATATAAAACACCACCCTGTGTGTATTACCTGTAGGCTGTTGTAGCAGATAAGCCTTCCCCCTGTGAGAAAGGGGACATGCCCTGGCCAAAGCGCACCCACGTCCGGCTGTGAGAACACAAAAAGCTGGACGCTGCATCCTTGACTGACACATGCTTTAACCAGGGATGCTGATGACTCTGGTGCCTGGAAGATTGACTGAAAAAAGAGTACAGAGAAATAAAGACAGACACAAGAACAACAAGAAAAACAGATGTTATTGTATTCTTGTTTATTTCACCTTTGGTTTGCTGGAGGAAAAAAATCCCAGGGAGCTCTGCTTCTCTGAGCTCTCAGTAAGAGGTGAGGAGTGAAAGATCAACAGCTTCCCAGGACAATCTGCAGCCTGTTAAAGTAAAAAAAAGATTAAGTCAGACCAATACAGGAGGTGTGGCCTGTGTTCCTGTCAGTGTCAGTACAGGAGGTGTGGCCTGTGTTCCTGTCAGTGTCAGTACAGGAGGTGTGGCCTGTGTTCCTGTCAGTGTCAGTACAGGAGGTGTGGCCTGTGTTCCTGTCAGTGTCAGTACAGGAGGTGTGGCCTGTGTTCCTGTCAGTGTCAGTACAGGAGGTGTGGCCTGTGTTCCTGTCAGTGTCAGTAAAGGAGGTGTGGCCTGTGTTCCTGTCAGTGTCAGTACAGGAGGTGTGGCCTGTGTTCCTGTCAGTGTCAGTACAGGAGGTGTGGCCTGTGTTCCTGTCAGTGTCAGTACAGGAGGTGTGGCCTGTGTTCCTGTCAGTGTCAGTACAGGAGGTGTGGCCTGTGTTCCTGTCAGTGTCAGTACAGGAGGTGTGGCCTGTGTTCCTGTCCGTCTCAGCCTCTGGGTAAATCAATTCCAGTAAAGGAGGCATGGCCTCTGTGCCTCTCTCTCCTAGTACAGAAGGTGGGGCCTCTGACTTTCAGTCCCAGTGAAGGAGGCATGGCTATTGTGCCAATTAGTCCCAGTGAAGTGTGGCTTATGGCCCCATCAGAAGCTCTTTCAGTCCCAGTAAAAGAGGTGTGTCCAATCAGTAAATGTAAACCATTAACAATCAGTCATTTTCTACCTGTAGGATCTTGAGTCCGGCTTGAACAGGAAGATCTTGCAAACTGGAACTGTCCTGCATATCAGCATCAAACAGCGGAATATGCTGTAGAATACTACACATAAAAAATCACATTTAATCCTTTGCACATCCTCAAAAAACATATTTATTTAAACTAACTAACTGATGTGCACTGATACCTCTGTACAGTGTGTCTGCAGTCTTTGAGTGGTACCAGAAGCCCCTCCCATACAGGAAGTTCCAGGTCATCTGTGTCCGTCAGGACCATCATGTGAGGGCGGGACAACGTCGTACTGAGATCATAGAGATGGATCCTGCTGTCATAAGTAATCAACCCAACTCGCAGATTTGACTCACTCCTGAAAGAAGATCATGAGAGTCACAAAGCGCAGCAGGTCACAGTGAGTACGTTGTTAGGGTGAGCATTGGAGTGAGGATGTCATTCATACCCATCTAAAGACTGTAGCAAGGAACAAAGTTGCTGACAGATGAAGTCCAGTTGTCCTGATCTTATTGCGACAGCAGTGACATCAATTGCCAGGAGCAACACAGCAGGCTCGCCCTTCACACAAAAGACACAAAAATAACATGATAAGCAATATTAAATACATACACACAAGTAAATCAATAAAAACATACATAAATCAGTAAAAATTATGACTAACACTAGGGCTTCCATGACTTTTAGTACTTGAATAATATTCAATTATTGGTATTCATGGAATAATAAACACATTTGAATTACTTAAAATCCCAAATTATCCTTTTAGGTCCCCAAAATAAATATACATTTACTATATTCTTTGTCTAATTCTTTGTTGCCAGACGTCTACATAAATACACATAAATACACAGTTTTATATTATGTACCTATTTTCTAATTAAATAAAAAATGTATATTACATGGATGCTCTTAATTTTCATCAGTCACCTATTAAAGTTCTGCTTTTTGGTGGCGGAATCTCAAATGTATTCTGTGGACATACAATACACTGCAGTACAATAGCATTAAGCTTGTCTTATTTTGTAGATATAGCAATGTGGAACATTGTGAATAAAGTTGGGGAAAAAAGTATTTTTATTAGTCATGTAGGTATATTACAGGTTATTTAATAAAAAGTAATTCAGAAAAATAAATTACATTATTTTGATCCTTTAGCAACGTAGAATTTACATACATTAACGTTTCTTTTGAGTAAACACAAATTTGAATTTCATTTTGAAGAAACCTCACAGCCTTATAGACAAGTATAATAAAGTGTTGACAATATGTTAATAATTTTACCTTTTGTGTTTCCAGGATCTCATATGAACCCAGACTGAGCTCTGGCCTCTTCTCCCGGTCAACTCGTTGCCCTTTGTTTGTAGGCTGATATGATTGCCATGGTACTGACATAGCAAGAGAGAGAGAAAACAGTGTCAATACATTTCAGCCGTGTAAGAAAGTAATCACAAGATAAATGAGAAAAAATATGTACGTCTGATTTATTCTGACCTTCTGTGAGCTTGCCACAGAAAGGACAGTAGAAGCGTTGCCCACAATCCTGCCAGCTCATAGCAGGACTCATGTAAGCCCCACACACACCACAGCCCTTAACACATTCCCCTGTGTTACACACTGGCATTGGTCTCTGCACAAGAAAACAACACACACCCACACAAGAAGCAGGGCAAATTTCACATTTCTGGAAGCAATATACAGTTAGGATAATAATAAGAAGAAGAAATCGATCAGAAAGGTCACAGAAAAATGGCCAGACGTTTTCGAGCTGCCAAGGATATAGTAACTCATATAATCACTCTTAACAACTGTTGTGAGCAGAAAAGCATCATAAAACATCAAAATTTAAGGCGGATGGACTACAAGAACAAAAAAGCAACCAGTTTTTACTCTTGTCAGCCAAGAACAGGAATCTGAGGCTATCATGGGAACACACTCACCCAAACTGGACAAAATAATCACGTGTTTTTATTCCCATCTTTAACTAATTGACTGATTGGTTAACTTCATAAATGAGTAGGTGTATATCTATACCCTAAATGTGCACACATACACACCTCTTCATTCTCAGGTCTGGCTAGGGGGCAAATAATTGCCCCCAGTGGCAGGTGGCTCTGCTGTGCAGACTGAGCCTCAACAGGAAAGCTGTAGGACGTGCAGCGTATAAATCGAGCAGTTGCGTTACCTACATACATGGAAGAGATTTGAAAATCAGCCAAAAACTCATTCCATATATGTGTTAAATTACAGTATGCCACTGTGACATCACATAATTATGCATATTAATGTTTTCTGTCAAATGGTCTCATATTTGATCCACATACATGTTTATTTATTCTTGAGTTTAGGATTGATGTGTGGATGCGTGTAGTACCTCTGTCCTCCAGAGTGCAGGACGTGCTGGAGAGAGGGGGGACAGAGGACTGGGGCTCAGATGCAAATATTTTCCCTTCCCACTGAGCCCTGTCCTCACTCATAACCTGCACCTACAGTGAAAAAGGTGAACCAAAGCAGTGTTAATAATTCAATCTAGCGATGCAATCATTACAGCTCAATGGATTTTAGCTCAACATTATTAACCAGATGAAATTGGAAAATTCATTACTAGGCACTTACAACACTGGGTAGTAGCTGAGGGTCCAAACCATAGCGGGACTCTGATTTAGGGCTGGATATAGGACTGGTCTGAGTGAATGAAACAGAGATCACTATTATAGTTAAACTGTATATGTATGTAGCAGTAAAATAATACAGCTATTCTTCCATATTTTTATACCGCTACAGTCATATATCAGAAAAAGTCAAAGGAACCCTGGAGCCGAGAACAGTCAACCTAGAGGAAAGGTGAGGGACTCCATGAATTGGGTGCCACTCATTTTGGTAAAATAATATACATTAAGGATCCACTTGAGGATCCTCATAGCTATAAGATCTTGGTTTGATATTAAACTCAGGGTGCCATTTGCATGTTCTCCCTGTGTCCAAGTGGGTCTTCTGGTTTCATCTGACCTCCCAAAATCACCCTGTAACACTCAATGCAAGTTGGAATTAGAGCCTGGATGGGAATGCAATACATCACATAATACAACATTCACCCATCCACCAATTTCCTGAGCTAATCCTACACAGAATCAGGAGAAACCTGAAGCTAATCCGAGTGGAAGGCAGGGGACACCCTGGACAGAACACAAGCTCAATACAGGGAACAATTACACACACTCACCCAACTATCCACACACTATGGACAATTTAGTGATGCTAAGCAGCACACAATACATGTTGGTACATTTGGACTGAGGGAGAACACCGCGGACTCCACATACCCCCACAAAACTCCGACCCAGGAGGTACATGAAAAATGAATATTGTTTTAGCTGTTTAATATAAGTCTGTTGAATTTTGATTATTTCTTGCCTTATGATCCCAATGAGGATAAAACATTCTTGCATATATATATGTATAGGATCAATGTAACAGTAACAACTAATTGATATACTTGGCTCTCACCAGTTGTGAGTTGAATCCCTGTAGTGATGTCTGTGCTGGGCTGATGGCATCAGGGACAGGTTTATACACACCTGTATCCAGAGCAGTGCATACTTTTAAAAAACGATAAAACACCAGGCAATGATAAAAAGGCCAACTGTATGATAGGAAAAGTGGCACGCACCATTACAGTTTGGTTGTAGGGGGGACCAGTATTCCGTCACTGGCTGTGAATAATCCGAGGTCAACCTACTGCCCGGCACTGTTGTAGGACCCATAGCAGCCGGTCCGTTCTGAGGCACACAGGACGGGTGTAGGTGATAACCAAATGGAGGTGGAAGAGCAGGAAATGCAGTAGGAGAGCAAGCAGGAGACGTGATTCCACCCCAACCGTTCCATCCCTCCCATGTCTGCTGCTGGTGCCCATAACCAGGGTCAGAAGCAGGGATCTCCATCCTCTTCAGACCAGATTATATTGTCCTTACAACATGAACATTCTGAATGAGAAAAAAATAAGTTCTGCAAAATGAAACCACTAACTTGATTAGTACAATTTTACCTGCAGGTTAGTGATGTGCTGATGGTCTGATCTCAGAGTATTGCCGATGGTCCAGGATCATGGAGGCTGATCATGTAACCAAACCATGCAATTTAATCTAGTACTGATGCGTTACAAATACATGTATAAAAATAAATAATGTTGTACATGACATATTATAGAGTCACCTGGTTGGATGTTGTGCCATCAGCAATGAATTGTGCTCTTATGTTTAGATAAAAAAAAAAATCAAACCCTTGTTCTGTATTTCCACACCTCCTGGTCGCAGTGTATTGGCTGGAATCATTCAGTAGATGGTGTGGAATCTGAATGAACGTCCATTTTCCGGTTCATTTTCAGCTTTTCAGCTCGCATACAGAATAATGTAATGGTGAATCATCCGGGAATCGAACTGTGAATCAATCAGGAGTCGATTCTTTCGAACAACTGAACATCAGCTTTTTTTTATTTTCTTTATATTTCTACCGCAGCATTCGTGAGAACATTGAAGCAATACGAGAATAAAATACTCGAAGTTTTGAAACTGCGGCTTTTCTATTAGAAATTATGAATTTTAATGACAGATTAAATAGGTATTGAACAGATATTTCAATATACATTTAAAGAGCAAATGCAGCAAAAATTTGTAGGAATTCTGAATAATGGCAAATAACGATTAAGGATTTTTTAAAATAAAGAACAAGGATTCACAGGAAAGCGATTCCTGAGTACTTGCGCATGACAGTGAATCATAAGAATCAAAGTTTGGTAATTCGATTCATTTTAAGCACCGTTTAATGAATCGATTCTATTCAGAAACGTATGTCGTCATCACGCACGTTGCGTTCAGATACGTCAAACAAAAGCAATTATTAAAAGGGATTCACCCAAGATATTAATATTTTAATTAAAGTATAATAATAATAATAATAATAATAATAATAATAATAATAATAATAATAATAATAATAATAATAATTGCGACCTTATTTGTTTAAAGTTCAATCTGTTGAAGCTTTTATAAGAAATTTTATAACTGTTAATAATGAGTTGTCCCTATGGGGCTCATGGACATTAATAGATTAATGACCATAAAAATGACCAACAATCCTCTAGATTATCATCATTATGTCAGAATTGTTATCAAAATAATATTATGTTTAAATAGTTTTTGGGGAAAAAGAGAAATACTATTCTATTATATTTCTATGTTTTTTCTGTTTTTATGTATAGAAATAAAATATTTAATGTATTTAAGTTTTATTGTTTTATTGTTATTTTCATAAAAACCAGCAGAATCAATAACACTAAGACGCTGCTATACTCAGGATAAACACTAGATGTCACTATTATTAATACAGCGTACCGCCGATGTCATGACTTCCGCAGTAGAATAAGAGCGGCGTGTCCTCGTGTTGAATTGGAATAAAAACATCGCGGAAGTTTATTATTGAACTTGAAGGTAAATTTTTTTTTTGTGTGTGTGTGTGTGTGTGTGTGTGTGTGTGTGTGTGTGTGTGTGTGTGTGTACTTAATGTTTGCGGTGAGATTTTAATCTACATACGTAGTTCGTATGTAGCTGCATGTGGAAAGTCAACAGCATTGTGAATGTCCTCACACACACACACACACACACACACACAAAACACACAGGCACAACACACAAATACATAAACCTCACACTCACACTCACACACACAGGAACAACAAACACACACACACACCTACACCTCACACACAACACACATGCACCTCACACACACAAACCTACACCTCACACACACACACAGGCACACAAACAGACACACACACACCTACACCTCACACACAACACACATGCACCTCACACACACAAACCTACACCTCACACACAACACACATGCACCTCACACAGGCACACACACACCTACACCTCACACACAACACACATGCACCTCACACACACACACAGGCACACAAACAGACACACACACACCTACACCTCACACACAGACAGGCACAACACACACACACCTACACCTCACACACAGGCACAACACAGACATACATACACCTCGCATACACACCTCACACACACACAGGCATAACACACGCATTCAGAGGCACAGCACACATACATCTCACACAACACAACGTAAAGTCCTGTTATCACCGGACGAGTTGTAGTGAATAAAGTTAACACCTTTTTTGTATTAATAAATTACACATTCTAGTTTTTATTTGTTGTTTTTTTTTATTCTCTTGAAGTAATAAAGAAGAAAAAACGTAAACTTGTATTACCAAGACACTGTTGGAACTAGTGACCGCTTGCATAAATGTTAAACATTTCCTCATAGACAAATTTACAGTATTGATAATTGTGGTGTTTGTTTTTTTTCTCATTGTAAAGTAATAACATGGTTATTAAGTCCCTGTGTAAGTTATTACTACAGAAATGATAACATTTAGAATGAGTGCAAAACTGTGGTTTGAACTATTACTGAAGGCAGAGACACACATTCAAGACTAGTCAGATGAGAGAATTAAATATTCTTTTTGTGTGTGAATCATGTTACTTTATTATATTTTGGTTTTATTTTCTTTTAGTATGAAGATGCTGAAGCATGAATAAAGAGTCCAGTTAAACGCAAGAAGATGGGCAAAAATACGGAAAAGAAGAAGCGTAAAAGTGGCGTTTATTTAGAAACTGTGCCTGCCTGTGTTCTTACCTATGAAGATCTTCAAAAAGTTCCACTGCAAATAACTACAGACAGCGAAAATCCCATAACGGACATTACAATGAGCCTGGAAAGTTCCTCAGAAACGCCTAAAAAAAAGAAGCATAAGAGAAAACGTTTGTCGGAGCAACAAGCTGAGAATAATTGTTCCACAGAGCAGCATAGTGAGGGTCACCTGGACGACAGAAAGAAGAAAAAAAAGAAGAAGAGATTAAAGAACGAGGATGTAAGTTATGCTGAAGACACCAACAATGAGGATGCAGAGCTCTCTAGAAGTACAGAAGAGCCCCAGAGAAAAAAGAAAAAGAGAGAAAAGACAAAGGAAGAGAACAAAGCTCAAGAGTCAGAGACACCAAGCAAGGAAACAAGTGAAGAAGTGCCGATAATGAAGAAGAAGAAGAAGAAGAAAAAGAAGGAGAAAGCATTAAAGGAGAATATAGCAGAACAGGAAGAAAGTTTAACAGTGATGTCAGAGACACAAAGCAATGACGATCTGAAAAAGAAGAAAAATAAATCCGTAGTGAAAAAGCATAAGAAGGCGCAGTCCGTGTCCACGAGAGAAAAGACTCAGACTAGTCAAGACGAAGAAGTGGACACAGGAATCCGAACAGAAGCGTGCACAGAGATCGATGCAAAACTTTTGAAGGAGCTGAAAGAATTTATTCCTGATATCGAGTCAAAGGAGCCGGTGAGCATCAACAAGATGATAAAATACGACTTGCCAAGATTTAAAGAATTCAAAAAACATGGTAAGTGTAACAGGTTGGTGGGTTGATGTCAAAATGTTTGGACATTTTAATAAGGGGGCTTTTATTTTTTCTTTGTCACTAGGTATCTCTTTGAGTCGCGGCCGGTTTACTGCACAAGAAAACGAGAAGCTGAGGCAGAATGTCAGAGAGTTCATGACTCTCACTGCAATAGACAGTGCCACCAAACTGTTTTTCACACATCGCTTTGAACAGGAACAGGAAAAAATAAAGAAGCTCAAAGGCCTGCACAAATTCTTTGAAAGGATAGGTGAGTGAGTGAGTCAGTGAATGAGTGAGTGAGTCAGTGAATGAGTGAGTGAGTCAGTGAATGAGTGAGTGAGTCAGTGAATGAGTGAGTGAGTCAGTGAATGAGTGAGTCAGTGAATGAGTGAGTCAGTGAATGAGTGAGTCAGTGAATGAGTGAGTCAGTGAATGAGTGAGTCAGTGAATGAGTGAGTCAGTGAATGAGTGAGTCAGTGAATGAGTGAGTCAGTGAATGAGTGAGTCAGTGAATGAGTGAGTCAGTGAGTGAGTGAATGAGTCAGTGAGTGAGTGAATGAGTCAGTGAGTGAGTGAATGAGTCAGTGAGTGAGTGAGTGAGTCAGTGAGTGAGTGAGTGAGTCAGTGAGTGAGTCAGTGAGTGAGTGAGTCAGTGAGTCAGTGAATGAGTGAGTGAGTGAGTCAGTGAATGAGTGAGTGAGTGAGTCAGTGAATGAGTGAGTGAGTCAGTGAATGAGTGAGTGAGTCAGTGAATGAGTGAGTGAGTCAGTGAATGAGTGAGTGAGTCAGTGAATGAGTGAGTGAGTCAGTGAATGAGTGAGTGAGTCAGTGAATGAGTGAGTGAGTGAGTCAGTGAATGAGTGAGTGAGTGAGTCAGTGAATGAGTGAGTGAGTGAGTCAGTGAATGAGTGAGTGAGTCAGTGAATGAGTGAGTCAGTGAGTGAGTGAGTGAGTGAGTCAGTGAATGAGTGAGTGAGTGAGTCAGTGAGTGAGTGAGTGAGTCAGTGAGTGAGTGAGTCAGTGAGTGAGTGAGTCAGTGAATGAGTGAGTCAGTGAATGAGTGAGTCAGTGAGTGAGTCAGTGAGTGAGTGAGTGAGTCAGTGAGTGAGTGAGTGAGTCAGTGAGTGAGTGAGTCAGTGAATGAGTGAGTGAGTCAGTGAATGAGTGAGTGAGTCAGTGAGTGAGTGAGTGAGTCAGTGAATGAGTGAGTGAGTCAGTGAATGAGTGAGTGAGTCAATGAGTCAGTGAGTGTGTGAGTCAGTGAGTGTGTGAGTGAGTGAGACAGTGAGTGAGTCAATGAGTCAGTGAGTGTGTGAGTGAGTGAGTCAGTGAGTGTGTGAGTGAGTGAGACAGTGAGTGAGTGAGTCAATAAGTGAGTGAGTGAGTGAATCAATAAGTGAGTGAGTGAGTGAGTCAATAAGTGAGTGAGTGAGTGAGTCAATAAGTGAGTGAGTGAGTGAGTCAATGAGTGAGTGAGTGAGTCAATGAGTGAGTGAGTGAGTCAATGAGTGAGTGAGTCAATGAGTGAGTGAGTCAATGAGTGAGTGAGTGAGTCAATGAGTGAGTGAGTGAGTCAATGAGTGAGTCAATAAGTGAGTGAGTCAATGAGTGAGTGAGTGAGTCAATAAGTGAGTGAGTCAGTGAGTGAGTCAGTGAGTGAGTCAATAAGTGAGTGAGACAGTGAGTGAGTGAGTCAATAAGTGAGTGAGACAGTGAGTGAGTGAGTCAATAAGTGAGTGAGACAGTGAGACAGTGAGTCAATAAGTGAGTGAGACAGTGAGTCAATAAGTGAGTGAGACAGTGAGTCAATAAGTGAGTGAGTGAGTCAATAAGTGAGTGAGACAGTGAGTGAGTGAGTCAATAAGTGAGTGAGACAGTGAGTGAGTGAGTCAATAAGTGAGTGAGTGAGACAGTGAGTGAGTGAGTCAATAAGTGAGTGAGTGAGACAGTGAGTGAGTGAGTCAATAAGTGAGTGAGACAGTGAGTCAATAAGTGAGTGAGACAGTGAGACAGTGAGTCAATAAGTGAGTGAGACAGTGAGTCAATAAGTGAGTGAGACAGTGAGTCAATAAGTGAGTGAGTGAGTCAATAAGTGAGTGAGACAGTGAGTGAGTGAGTCAATAAGTGAGTGAGACAGTGAGTGAGTGAGTCAATAAGTGAGTGAGTGAGACAGTGAGTGAGTGAGTCAATAAGTGAGTGAGTGAGACAGTGAGTGAGTGAGTCAATAAGTGAGTGAGACAGTGAGTGAGTGAGTCAATAAGTGAGTGAGTGAGACAGTGAGTGAGTCAATAAGTGAGTGAGTGAGACAGTGAGTGAGTGAGTCAATAAGTGAGTGAGTGAGTGAGACAGTGAGTGAGTGAGTCAATAAGTGAGTGAGACAGTGAGTGAGTGAGTCAATAAGTGAGTGAGACAGTGAGTGAGTGAGTCAATAAGTGAGTGAGACAGTGAGTGAGTGAGTCAATAAGTGAGTGAGACAGTGAGTGAGTGAGTCAATAAGTGAGTGAGACAGTGAGTCAATAAGTGAGTGAGTGAGTGAGTCAATAAGTGAGTGAGTGAGTGAGACAGTGAGTGAGTGAGTCAATAAGTGAGTGAGACAGTGAGTGAGTGAGTCAATAAGTGAGTGAGTGAGACAGTGAGTGAGTGAGTCAATAAGTGAGTGAGTGAGACAGTGAGTGAGTGAGTCAATAAGTGAGTGAGACAGTGAGTGAGTGAGTCAATAAGTGAGTGAGTGAGACAGTGAGTAAGTCAATAAGTGAGTGAGTGAGTCAATAAGTGAGTGAGACAGTGAGTGAGTCAATAAGTGAGTGAGTGAGACAGTGAGTGAGTGAGTCAATAAGTGAGTGAGTGAGACAGTGAGTGAGTGAGTCAATAAGTGAGTGAGACAGTGAGTGAGTCAATAAGTGAGTGAGTGAGACAGTGAGTGAGTGAGTCAATAAGTGAGTGAGACAGTGAGTGAGTGAGTTTTGTTGCTGTTACTTTAAAAGGCAAATTTAAATAGTTTGTATGTACTATTAAATTTGAATTTGTCCAATCTATTTTCTCCCAGCGGAAGGCATTCCCAGATCCTGCTATTACGTTTATGCTCGAGGAAGGAGAATGTTTGATGAGCAAAACTACCAGGGAGAGTAAGAACCGTTTCATCATGTGTCTGAGAATCTGCCCATTAGAAGTGATTAAATGTTGTGTGTTTATGTATATTGTGTGTGTGTGTGTGTGTGTGTGTGTGTGTGTGTGTGTGTGTGTGTGTGTGTGTGTGTGTGTGTGTGTGTGAAGGTTTACAAAGGCAGAACTTCACACGTTGCACAAGTTGCACACTTTACACGGGAATAATTGGAAGAAGATTTCCGAGTTGACCGGTCGAAGTGCCTTCTCTCTCCAGAAACGTTACACACAGCTCGGTAAATTAAATGAAAAGAAAAGATAACTTGTAACAAAACTCGATAACACGATGACATTTGCACATAATTGCAATGTTGCTTCTGTGCCTGTTCTGTTGTTCTCCAGCTAATAAGGAAGGCCCCTGGTCCAACAAGGAGGTACAGAGACTCTTGCGTGCTGTGCGTGATTACATAGTGAGTCAGATCCCAGGCACAGCCAACAGTAACAGGAACATAAGAGTGATGAAGGAAACCTTGTATAAAAGGCTCCCGTTACAGAAGATCGCCAAGAGGGTGAAAACTCGCTCGTGGTCTCAGTGCAGGGAGAAATGGTGAGAAATCATGATTGCATTTGTTGATTCCTGGAGATTTTTTTATTATTTGTTTCTTTGTGTAAAATGATTTCACCACAAATATAACGCAGTAATGCATGTGGAAAATAACAGGGTTTTGTCTTTTATTGCTTTGAAAATGACTGGAAGCCCCGCCCCCTTCCCTAATATTGTAGTAAACTCGAGAATACTTTGTGTTATTGGACTAAGATTAGAGTAAGAATGTTATCTATCTATCTTTATTAATTTTTAATTTTTTTTTTTTTTTTAGGATGGGAATATTAGCAGTGAAAATGTCTTACGGAGCGGTGGCCACAGAGAAGAAATCTCTTGATGTCCAAGTTAAACTGATAAAAAGGTACATAGTAGGCCTACTGACTATATCACTCCCCTTTGGGCTTCATTTACACCGTCACGCACTGCTGCGTCACCGTCACTCACTGCTGCGTCACCGTCACTCACTGCTGCGTCACCGTCACTCTCTGTACACTGTACTGACAATAACACAGATGTAATGTACGTTAGTGCAAACTGTTGGTCCAGAGCCATTTCTGCTCCTAATAATGTGTGTGTTTATAAATGTCCAATGTCTTCTCCACAGGATGTATGAAATGGATGTAGATGATGCTGCAGATGTCAACTGGGAGGACCTGACAGCAGTGATTGGGTAAAGCTCATAGAGAATATATATATTATAGAATTTGAATTATTTATCTCAGATGTCTACATGTGGTAGCAACATTTATAATGTTTTGTGTGTGGGGGGGGGGGGGAGGATTAATATAATAAAATAATAGGTTTGGAAAGCTATTACACCTGATAGCTATGGCTCAGAAAATAAAACCATTTCAGTTCACATATATAGAGATATAGAATGTATAAGTTTTATATAGAATTTAATTTTAGTTCTTGCATTTCTTGCCCCAACAGAACTGTTCAAATAATGTAAAAAAAATATCCTATATGTCCTGTTTTATTGCTAACATTTATGGTTAATACATTTAAAACAGTAGGTTTAGAAAGATTAGATTGGATTAGATTAGATTAGACTCAGTGGTTGTGTGTGCGTGTGTGTGTGTGTGTGTGTGTGTGTCTGTGTTGGTATAAGGACGTACCCACACACACGTGGCCTTTACCTACTGTAGGTATTATGTTGTACAAAGCACCGAAATTGCATGGATCATTGATGCAATAAAGAAATTTGGTTTCATTTAGGAATTTGAGGTGAAGAATATATGCTTGTGGAAAAATATCATTAGTATAAACAGATGGATTACCTTTAAACAACAAAAACAGTCCATTTGAATAATTTTACATTGTAAATAATAAATATAAAATGAAGTATACGCAAACAAAACAAATTCTGGATTACAGTTTTTGGTTCCATGTTTTTTCTAAATATGTTTTTTGTTACGTAAATATTGGTCCTATCTTGTAGATCATTGTAAAAACCATCTTTTGTCATCTGACTGGCCTTCCTAAAATTGTATCTTGTAGATAAATCAATTACATTTAGTTATTTTCACTCATGAAAATAGCTTTTTTTTTGCACCTAGCTGTAACTCTGTAGCTGTATCTGCCTAGATGTCTGATACCTACAGGGATTTAGGACGTACCTCATGACTGTTTATCATCCAGTTTGTTTAGAGGTTTTATATTAAGTTCTTAAAAGATCTTAAGTCCTAAACGGTGCTCGTTCACCTCCTGTTATGCTGGTTTTCTTTCTCAACAGGGACGTACCTCCTGCATACGTGCAACGAAAATGGCACAAACTAAAAGTGTGCCATGTCCCTGATTGGCAAAGAAAGTGTTTTGCAGGTAAGATTTTTGTTTAGTTCTCATTTAAATACACTAGGATTGGATCATTTCATAAGATCCCCACTTTGTCCTCCAGCACAAATGGATATTTATTCATTCATTCATTCATTTTCTACCGCTTATCCAAACTTCTCGGGTCACGGGAAGCCTGTGCCTATCTCAGGCGTCATCGGGTATCAAGGCACCCTGGACGGAGTGCCAACCCATCGCAGGGCACACACACACACACTCATTCACTCACACAATCACACACTACAGACAATCAACCTACCATGCATGTCTTTGGACCAGGGGAGGAAACCGGAGTACCCGGAGGAAACCCCCGAGGCACGGGGAGAACATGCAAACTCCACACACACAAGGCGGAGGCGGGAATCGAACCCCCAACCCCGGAGGTGTGAGGCGAACATGCTAATCACTAAGCCACCAATGCCCCCCTTTTTTATATATATATTTTTATTTTATTATCTTATTTTACTTATTTTTTCATATTTCGTTAAGATTATAAGATGGGATAGGATGGCTAACCATAACCCCTAAGAACGTATGTTTATAGAGGTTTTATTTGTTTTATTTTTTTAAATAAATCAGTGTTTTACTTTTTGCACTGGACAGAGCACAAACGTCTATAGTGAAAAGACATCATGTTGACTCTCTTACACTTCGATATTGAAATTTTTCCCCAGATATCATTGACTATCTGTACGAGAAGGTTTTACCAAACCTCGAGAAGAAGCTTCTGGCCCACAAGGACTTGGAAGAGACACAGCATACAGAAAATAATGACGAGTGCTATCTTCTCTCAGACATCTTTCAAGACATTAATGAGGATGAAGATGTGGATGACGATGATGAGGAGGAGGAGGCAGAGAAGGATGTCGACAATGACAACAACAAAGGCAACAAGGAAAAATAATCTAAGTAAAGGACTTGTGTATAAAATATTTTTTAAGACTAAAAAGCTGTGTGACAGCATTGTACAGGAACAAAGAGCTCAGCTGTTTTTTGGGGTTTTTTCTACTGAATAAGACGCTTCTACAGTTCTACATTGATGTGTTTACTGTTCAGGTTTGAATGCATTTGTTTATTTGAGATGTAACTAGACTTTTTAGGTATCTGATTTTTTTTAAAGGTTACTTTAAATGGGGAATTTGCATGTACCAAAAGTAATAATGTTTTTGCAGCTCATTCATTTGGAAAAAAAAACATCATCCCAACATGACAATAATTCACAATATTTAATATGTTTACTCCAGATTACAAACATTGTATGATTTGTTGGTTATTATTTTCTTGTGGGTTTTTTTTTTAAGTTTTATTAATATTAATTTTAGTGTTGATTGATTGTAAAATTGAACCATAAAAAAAATTGTAATTTACTTTGTAATTTTTAAATCGAAGTATGCAGCAAGTTACCATGCTGTTTGATATTTTTATGAACTGTGGATTAATAATAAAAAAAATTTATAATTTGAATCAGACTTAAGCTCAGTGCTTCAGGGCAGCCATAGCACGGTCCAGTGTGTCCAAGCTCCAGTAATCGTAATCCCAGCCCAGGAACCACCCTGTGAATGTGGGAGGTTCGAAACCTTGCGTTATCTTCACAACAGGAGTCCTCTTGTCTCTGACAGCAGGATGGGTTTCGATGTACCGGACAGCTTAAGAGAAAATGCACAGAGTGCACGATTATATAGTGAAGTGATCACCATTTTAAGTATTAAATGCTCCGTCAACCGTTTCACTAAGCCAGCCATGAGCTATATAGTTTGTAGGTTCATTTAATGGACTTACTAGATCCTGGAATTTGATACTTTTACAAAACAAAAGAAATTTGATATGATTTATGTAGATATGAAAAAACTTTCATGTATTCTGCATAGAACAGCTAGAAAACCAATTTAAAAAATGGGTACCTGAAAACTTGAAAGTCTATTATATGACGTACAGTTTATTTAAAAATAGTAATAATAATAATAATAATAATAATAAAAGCCTCACCTGATGCAACAGCTTCTGTTTTTTCTTCCTCATTTGCCTCTTTTCCAATCCAAACATAGACCTTGGGAGTAAACAGAAGCTTCACCACACTGGTTATAGCTGTACACAACCTGGGTTTTGTTCTTGGTGCTGCTCAAACATTTACCTCATCCCACGTGTCCAGGATCATGACATCATCAGGAGCCAGATCGTCTTGAGTCATCTCCCCTGGTACTTCCTCGATCTAAAGGGAAGAGCTTTCATTTTTAATCGACGGCAAGTGATATAGTAAATGATGCACACCACTGCTGGCTATTTTCACCACGTAGAAAGATGAAGGTTCACAGGTCACTCACACGAAACTGTCCGGTTTTGTTAGAGCAAGCGAACAGACGCGGAGGATGAGAGTCCATTTTGCTTTTCAGTCTTTCAGATGTGCGATATTCTGTTTTCCCTCCAAGAACTTCCCAGAATTGATCTTAAAAATAAAAATGGGAATGAAAATGAATAGCTATTTTGCAATAGTAATATCATAAAGGTCATAGAGGACATTTCAGCTGCCGTACCTCCTTCTTCACCTTCTTTCACTTCAGAAACCTGCACCCCTAAAATCTCACTGAGCTGTTTAGCGCCACGCTTCTCAACATCACTGGCACCTTGACCGACCCATAGCACCGAGTCAGATGGGTTGAGCAAAACGAACACATCATTGGAATTAAGGTTAGAGGCCACTGGATCTACCTTTTTTTTTTTGGGATGAAATAAATCAATAAATATAACTATTTTTCTAACAGCGCAAAATGGACACGAGTTCATGTTACCTCAATGGCCCGTGATTTCAAGGCAGTGTTGGACCGAACTTGAAAAAAGCGGATAGTTGATGCTTTTGACTGACCACCTTCTCTGGAAGTCCCACCTTTGTAAACCACCATTGGTTGTGCTCCAAAAAGACTCATGAGGTGGTCCGGCTCCTTGCCTTGTATCACGCGGACCTAATGTCGGAAGATGAAAACATAAGTGCATTTAAATCCATTTTTTTTCAAGACTTTTAATAACAGATAAACTAGAGATTTGCGATCATTGGACCGCTTGAGGGGGGCACGGTGGCTTATTGGTTAGCACGTTTGCCTCACATCTCCAGGGTTGGGGGTTCGATTCCCGCCTCCACCTTGTGTGTGGAGTTTGCATGTTGTCCCTGTGCCTCGGGGGTTTCCTCCGGGTACTCCGGTTTCCTCCCCCGGTTCAAAGACATGCATGGTAGGTTGATTGGTATCTCTGGAAAATTGTCCATAGTGTGTGATTGCGTGAGTGTATGAGAGAGTGTGTGTGTGTGTGTGCCCTGTGATGGGTTGGCACTCCGTCCAGGGTGTATCCTGCCTCGATGCCCAATGATGCCTGAGATAGGCACAGGCTCCCCGTGACCCGAGAAGTTCGGATAAGTGGTAGAAAATGAATGAATGAACTGCTTGAATTTTTAAAGATATTCTTGTTGTATTTAACTAAAATTTTAAAAGCAGCACCTTCCTCCATGTTATAGTAAAGACTAAGCTTCCCAGCATGTTCCACTGTGATATAAGTGAACTTGTCAAAAAGAAGACATTGCAGAAACATGTACCCAGGTACTAATTATTAAATCATGGCACTATTAAATCTATTTAAGTTATGATGTAGGATGTATGTATAAATATATTGTATTAAACCAGTCAGTCACCTGCACTGCTCCTCCCCCCAGTTCCTCATCCAGCTGAGTGGCCAAGATGGAGGAAGCTCCTTTCTCATCTTGGCTGGAATCCTCTCCCTGCCTATGTAACCAAAAAAAAAAAAAACTATTGCCAACAAGAAGTCGTCCAGGTCGTACAAGGGATACAAACAAGGGTGTAAGTGATACAGATAGTTGATCTTGTTGGATACCATGACTTGTAACCTGACCAGACAAAGCACCTGACACACACCCAAGCTTTCCATTCAAAATGCACTCCTTATAACCATTAGAATGGTTGACGGATAGTGTCTTTGTTTCTCACCAAATGTAAATAATCTGTCCTCGACGTCCATCGTGCTGATAGTTGTACAGGATGATGTAACTGTCTCCTCCATAGAAGTGCCCATAAGTTGAGGGATCAACGTCCACCTTGTTGGATCCTTCGATACGCCAAATCTTTATGTAAAGAAACGGAAGAATGAAGATTGCATTAGTAAAGATCTTCTTCTGAAGAACGGATTTCATTAAACTACGTATGTTTACACTGAGCACTTTAACAGCAACCTTACTCATTCATCTAGTTATCTATTCAGTCAGTCATATGGTGATGCATAAATTCAACGAGAACTTCAGTTAATATTAATATCAAATATAAAACTGTGTTGTTGTTGTTTTTCCAATCTGCAGTTTCAATGAACCAGTGTCCTCAGAGTTCATCTATTTGGCTGACAGGATTGGAACCAGATCTGGTCATTTGCTGTTGTGTCCTAATTCTATACATTGTGCTAATGCCACGTGATTCACATGAATAAGTTAGGTGTATACTGTAGTATTCCTACAGTAGGTACATAGGCAATGTTTATAGATGTCTAATTCTGAGAGTTCTTGTGGCATGTTCCAAACGATTTGTTGAACTAATATCTAAATCTTTATTTAAAAACTTTCCTGGATATTTCATACATTTTCACCTTTTTCTCTCCATCCCCATTGTCCATCATCCTATACTGAGCAGCCATAGCACTCGACACATGGAGCATTGATGCATCAAATGGTACTTTCTTGATCTTAGCGATCTTGTTGGACACATATCCCTTTCCCATCCCTTCAGTCTGGGCCACATCATGCCAGGATTTGAAGAACTGTTTAAAAAGCGGAGTCTCCCCATTTTCAGGCAGGCTCTGAACTTGAGTGTGTATCGGATACCCCATTCTCTGGATGAACTGTTCTGCAGCCTTCATCCCTGCTCTCCTCTCCTCTGGGTTTGCTTCTTTACCTGTAATTGATTCATTAATACTTAATCAGGTAGATGTCTTTCCTAATGGCCTAATAATCAAAAGAAGGTGCACATTACACGAGAGGTGACATGTACAACTACAATGGCTTTTCCAGACCTTTCCAGACAAAGACCTTGCCATTGCAACCATGGTCCAAGATAAAACATTCAGTCGACTCCAGTGCATTCTGAGAGAATGGATTCTCTGCCGCGACCAACGTGATGGACATATTTCCACTGGCATCAGACACCTAAGAGTTGGATTTTAATGACCGTTTATACGTTTACAGTGTAATAATTTCAGTCAATATCAAGTCAGATAAAGAAATAAAACTCGCTAAGTCTTACCTTGTATAACTTGGCCATCTTTTTATTGGATGAATCAGTGTCAGAGTCATTACTGTCTGAATCAGGAAGCTCAGGCTTTGGTCCAAGAATCTTAACAATGACATGACATGAGGGAAACTAATGTAACTGAAAAAACTGATCTGGATCATAAACATAAAAGTAGATTTCACATGTTTAATCAAGGCTAGACAAATGTACCTCAAGCATCTTATCAGCCTCTGACCCCTCTTCACATACATACAGTTTTGCTCGTCCAGCTCGCTCGTTATCACGGATGTCCTTCGAAACATTGGTGGCTTTTAATCTTTCAAAGTGATTGCTCTTTGTGCCACACCATTGGTAGATTTCCTGGGTACATCGTAACAAAAAAATAAAAAAGGTAATTAATAAATATTACTTTTTAAATTAACATTCAGTGAAATCTTGATCCCTTACATCTCCAAGGTCCAGAATGAAACAGTCTCCATGGTTGAAGCTGTCCCAGCTCACAGGAACCTCGGTAGCCCTCACCGTTCGTCGGCCTGTCACGTGGAGGATTCTGTGCATTCCTTCCATGCTTGAGGCCATGTGTTTAAACCCTGATGCCACACCACCTTGCTGAGGTTTTAAAAAAAGCAACAACACCCCAAACCTGAAATCATTGACAGTCCAAGTTACGCATTATTTGTCATGATGTTTAAAAATATAGTCCTGCTTACCAAGTACTTCAACCCTGATTTGAAGTAACCGACAAATGTTTTCGATTCATGGCCCTGGACCTCTCGATACTGAACAGGAGTTCCTCCAAGATAGTCATCCATTTGGACAGCAAAAATAGCAGCTGCAGCACTCTCATCTATAGTGCAGACATTACCTGGACAACAACAAGGAATATGAAGTCTAACTAGAACATGTTAAAGAAGATTACATGAAATAGTGTGTATTATTTAGACCATGGTCTCACCTTGCCAAAAATGAAGATCATATTGTAGACTTCCTAAACGTAGTTTGATGGTATTGAGCACAATGTAGGTATCTCCTGTATAGAAGCTCCCATAAAAATTCTCAGGTAGTGCCACTAAGTCCATTTTCTCAATCCTCCATACCTGCAGACCAGGTTGCTGTCCTGCCTTCTTAAACTCAGGATGATAAACCATGCTTCAAGAGAAGACATTTAGACAGTTGTACAGCAAGTATGAGTAATCTGTAGTCTAAATGCCTAGTGTTTGCAAAATAAAAGCATCGATTCTACTCATTATATTCTATTTTTATATTTTCACAAATCTACATAAACCCACTAAGGAGCTTAATTTTGTTTTATTCAAATAACATCCACCTTTTAATTAAAGTACATATTTCAGATCGTGAATGCAATCTCATTCGAAACATGAAGAATAGATCAAGCAAAGTCACTTCAGCTCTTTGTTTTAGATATACAGTAACAATAACAATCTGATTTCACCTACCTGTTGCTGAACGCAGATATGCGTGTGTGTTAGTTGAGTTGTTCGGGATGAGCTGAGGCGAAACAGAACAGCAGGCATGCCTACCCTGCACAGGGGTGCTTTATTCTTCGCTATTAAGGACGTACCACACCCATCATATTCCTTTTCTACAGTCAGGTATTATGTTTCCCTGCCACTATGGTTCCATACTAACTTTTAATACTTCAAAGAAACATTATTTTACTATTTACTTTCTTTCATAATTGTGTCATTTTGGCATGAAAACAGATTATTGACTGTACCAGTATATGCTTAAGTAAAAGATCTAAGCATATACTGGTACAGTACTGTGTACAGTACTGATGTACAGTACTGTGCAAAAGTTTTAGGCAGGTGTGAAAAAATGCTGTAAACAAAGAATGCTTTCAGAAATATAAATAATGAGTGTTTATTTCTGTCAATTTACAAAATGCAAAGTGAGCAAACAAAAGAAAAATCTAAATCAAATCAATATTTGGTGTTACTACCTTTTGCCTTCAAACTAGCATGAAGTGATGGCACGACCCCCACAGAGCCCTGATCTCAACATCATCGAGTGTGTCTGGGATTACATGAAGAGACAGAAGGATGTGAGAAAGCCTACTGTGGTTAGTTCTCCAAGATGTTTGAAACAACCTACCAGCCGAGTTCCTTCAGAAACTAGTGTAGAATTGCTGCTGTTTTGAAGGCAAAGGGTGGTCACACCAAATATTGATTTGATTTAGATTTCTCTTTTGTTCATTAACTGCATTTTGTACATTTATGAAAATAAACGTTTAACACTTCCATTTTTGAAAGCATTTTTTCACACCTGCCTAAAACTTTTGCACTTCTGTATATTCACATTACAATTATTCTGCATTCTACAGCTTCATTGGTGTATTAATTAGTAAATTGTTTATATAATTTAAAGATTTAACCATGCATTAATTAATGCTAGTAAAAGTTGGACGTCTTTCTTTCTATCCTTCCTATTAGGAGTCAAAGCACCTTTGGTTTCCAGGTACTGGTAATCCTATTGTAATTGGGATTTTTCTGTTTCTTCTTCTTCTTCTTCTTCTTCTTCTTCTTCTTCTTCTTCTTCTTCTTCTTCTTCTTTAAAACTGATCTTTCAGAACTTTCTCACTTGTTAGTTCTACTTCCCTCTCTCCCTCTACTCTGGAAAATTAGATGAACCTGATGGTCACTATACTGCAGGGATTTATGCTTTGGTCCATTTCTTGTGAACCATGAGCCTCATATATAAAATATTTTTTCCCTGATTTTATTATCACAAAACATTTTAGGTTTATGTAGGAACCATTTCCTCTCTGATACAATCTCAGTTAAATTGCCAACTTGGTTCACTATTCATGTTTGTGGACACAAACCACCTTCTGGAGTGCTTTGCCCACTTAAATTTGTGAACATTTGCATAATATGCAAAATCTATGTCTGTGATCTAGTTCTAGTTCTAGTTCTAGTTCTAGTAGCTTTCGGTGTAAACACAGCGATTAAACAATATAACCACTGTGTGTCAATCAGTTCTAACTAGTTGAAGCTTATTTTAAACTATAGAAGATTAATTCTTGAGGTTTGATATTTAGGTCTCACTTTCCACCGTCTTCTCAACCAAAATAAAGAACAATTATACCCCTGTAGGGTCTCTATAATAATACAGTAATAAATGGATTTACTCTTTGGCTTATCTTCACAGCTGTAGGTAACAGAGTAAAATGTATATTTCAGCATTATTTCTGAGTCCTCCTGCAGCCCATATGTTTTACGTGAAAGTGAAGTGACATACAGCTAAGTACGGTGACCTATACTCAGAATTCGTTCTCTGCATTTGACCCATCCAAAGTACACACACACAGCAGTGAACACACTCCTGGAGCAGTGGGCAGCCATTTATGCTGTGGTGCCCGGGGAGCAGTTGGGGGGTTCGGTGTCTTGCTCAAGGGCACCTCAGTCGTGGCCAGCCCGAGACTCAAACCCACAACCTTAGGATTACGTTTCAGACTCTCCAACCATTAGGCCACATCCGACTGACTGATATATTTTCTGCCACCTTTAATTTTCTGAAAAAAAAAAAAGATATTTCAAGCTGAGCCTAGCTGAAATATAGTCTGCAAATGGCCTTTAAGTCTCCAGTGTGTGTGTGTGTGTGTGTGTGTGTGTGTGTGTGTGTGTGTGTGTGTGTGTGTGTGTGTGTGTGTGTGTGTGTGTGACACTAAAATGAAGTGCTCTTTTGCACATAGTTGCACATGGCTACAAAACAGCAAATTTTCCACTTATAGTCAGTAGATTGCACTACATGACGAGTAAAATAAAACATTCCGCACTATGTTGTGTATCCAGAGTGAAGCTAATCAGAATTAAGCTAAATAGCGTGACTTCCTCGTTTCGCCTCTGCGCTACCCAGTGTGTCCACTAGAGGGCACCGAAGTCACTGTTTTGATAGACGTGTAGGAAGAAGCTGGACGCCATCCGTTCTCGAATCTGCTCAGGTCTTACAGGAGCCGGCTTGAATTGATATTTCAGGTAACCTTCTTAAGCCTGGTGTTGTCAAGAAAGAAGTGATTGTAAAACGATTTTAAAGTCCTTTCGGTGTGGTGTATTCGGCTGGCTTTTAGCGCAGCATCTTAGTGTTTCGTTGTTTACCCTGAGCTCTGTGTGCCGTTAGGCTAAGGAAGCTGAGCTAAGCTAAGCTATGCTAACCTATGCTAAGCTAAGCCGTCGAAAAATATCCGAGCTAACGATTGTTTATATTATTTAACAAATAGGCCACATATTGTGTTTTGTTTGGGCTGAAACACTGGTCTGCTCTGTGATCCATCTCACCCAGGTCTTGTCATGACAGTCGTGAACACACTTAAAGAGAATTATTCGTTATTAGCTTGATGGGTAGATAGATATGGATGCTAGGCTAATTAACTAGCTAACTAACGGCTATTTAATGTCATCGTAGCACCGGCCTGCATCACTCTCTTACCCGTAGGACTAGTTAAATACATGCCATTAAACATTATATGTGACCAGACAAGTTTTTACAAGCTTTCATGTCATCTATATATGTAATATGTAACTTGGTACATAATTATAATAATTTTATTAGCAGTTAGCTTGTTAGCTGGCTAAGCGTTAGCCGTGTTAATGCCAAGACAATAGTTTGTCAGCTGACCAGCTTTCGGTGAAGCATCAGCAAGCGACTAATTTAACACCTTTTGTTCTTTTTTGTTGTTGTTGTTGTTTATTCAATGTGTCATTGCAATTTCTCTCTCTTTCTCTAAGAACCAAGATGACGACTGCACCATATAATTATTCCTATATCTTCAAATATATCATTATTGGTAAGTCACCTCATGCAGGTGCAAATGTTTTTTGTATTAGGCAATTTTTTGCTTTTAGATATTTACTGATTTTTTTTTATTTTTATTCATTTTGTTTTTTAGGTGATATGGGGGTTGGAAAGTCTTGTTTGCTTCACCAGTTTACAGAAAAGAAATGTAAGTAATGATGCCAATTTAAGCCACACTTGTAGGAACATTTGTGCAGTGAGGGATGTGGTAGATTAAAGTTTAAGGCCTTGGACTACTGATCGGAAGGTCATGGATTCGAATCCCAGATCCACCAAGCTGCCACTGCTGGGCCCTTAAGCCCTTAACCCTCAATTACTCAGCTGTATAAATTGAAATAAATTGTAAGTCACTCTGGATAAAGGTGCCTGTGAAATGCCAGAAATGTAAATGTTTTGTGTGTGAACGCTGTTCTTCTAAAAGATAGAAACGATCAAATCATTTAGGTTGAGACCTGGTGATTGTGCGTAGTATATAATTTACATAATATTCATCTGTATCAAACTACGCCAGAGTAGGGTATAGTTTCCATTAGGATGGAAATATATTGTAGGAAGAAGGTGATCATGCAGAAAAGCTTTGTATTGATTTGACCCTCTTAGGTAATCAGCCCTGTTTCTCATGAGCCGCACTTGTCATCTCTGCCAAAAAAGAACCAAATAATTATCTTGTGTAACCATTGCCAATTATTATCTGAGAAATTCAGTGAACGTTGAGAAACAAAAGTTACATACATTTTCATTACAATCCTTCTAGATACTTATTGTCCAAGGCTCCGTCTTCGAACAATGAACAAGGAGTGTTTTAAACCACTGCCCAGTTATAATTACCATTCAAATTAAACAGAATTGTAGGCCTGTTTAATGCTTGTTATTTCTCTCTTTTTTTGTACAAAAAGCTGGAAACATTGGAGTGCTTAATACCCCCGTGTTACTGTTCATCGGCTCATCTGCCATTTTTATTAGGGGAGAAAAAGAAGATTGCTCTTTTGCTTTTTTTTCTGTTTCTAAAATGCAGCGCTCTTACCCAACACGTGTGAAGGTTGGCAGGCCTAAAACCATCATTTACCAATTAATTTTTGTTATTTTTCATCTCTCCTTTCCTGCAGTTCCTTCCACATGATTTGACAGTTTAATACAGGCATTCAACAAAGATTCAGTTTATATATATATAAAAAAACCTGTTCTACAATTTATTGGTGATTTCATGAAGAATAAATGATCAGACAAATGTTTGTCCATCACATCTGCAGATCATTGGTAATTACTGAAGGGTCAAATCCCTCTACTGAGAAAAGAACAGGCAAGCTATAATATTAGCTCTGTAGTAATGGAAGTGTGAGTGCAGGTGTTGAGTTCAGCTGATAAACAGCCAGTATAACCAACATTAAAGGTCTTGGAATGAGTCAAACCTAAGAAGGTTTCCAATGCTGGAGCAAGCCCGTGAACAGAAGTCCATTTATGGGTTTGTGCTCTCTGTGTACGCATTTACATGAAGAAAATCCTTTGCTTCAGAAAATAGATGAAACTTCTCAGAACTGTTTATACCACAGCGCTGTTGAATTCTCAAATACTGTAGATAAGGTGTTGAATTTCTTTTTCTGTAAGCCATGTTATCATTTAATTTCTATAATAGCAGCTTCCACAGAGGCAGGAGACTCCGGTGTCATGTGTAGTGCATGAAGCATTGTTTGTTCTTGTCTGAATCAGTTATGGCGGACTGCCCTCACACTATCGGGGTGGAGTTCGGCACACGGATAATCGAGGTGAGCGGACAGAAGGTGAAGCTGCAGATTTGGGACACGGCGGGTCAGGAGCGATTCCGCGCTGTCACTCGCAGCTACTACAGAGGCGCCGCCGGAGCTCTCATGGTGTACGACATCACCAGGTAGAGTGGCTTGTTCTGTAACACCTTAAGGTGAAATCTCATTATCTGACACTGGAGGTTTTGAACACAAAATGAATCTATAAGAATATTGTGGTTAGATTTCACAATTAATAACCTTTTGTTTCAATGTTGTGCTCTATTATCGCAGGCGAAGCACATACAACCACCTGAGCAGCTGGCTGACTGACGCAAGGAATCTCACCAACCCAAATACAGTAAGTTCATAAATACAGTAAATACAGCCAGATCAAAAATTCTAATTTGTAGTAATTATTCTCTTTAAGGCAAGAAAAGAATACAATCAGTTAAATTAAAAACTAATCAGACGAGACTGAGAGTCACACATTGAAGTATATATCTGTGATATTTCTTCTCATCTCAGAGGCGATGTTGCTTATTATTGTTAGTAGTAGTATTTAAGTTGTCTTATTGGCCAGGCTTATATACCTAACTCTAGAATAACAAATTTTTTCTACTCCGATTCAAGCATGAAAGGTGAACGGTTGTACTGTTCAACTTCTCAAAATAATATAACGAGGGTTTTGGTTCCCTTTCCTGTTGTATTTATACTAAATAACAGACTGTGTCTAGCGCCTGATTTAACCTTGAGTAAGGTCTTAAGAAGACATGATGTCAACCCACACAGATTTATTTCTTTTTATAATAAATAAATGCCTTGATTTTTATCTCCTGCCTTAGACACTGAATTAATCTGCTCTGTGTTCTGATTGAATTTGTGGTTGCTTAGATGACCATTGCTTAGCTGACCAAGTGTATAAAAAGAGAAGTAATAATGTAGACAAATCTTTCAGTTGTTTTTCTGTAACTACTACGCATGCATGAGTATCTGTAAGAGTCAGTTATGGGATATTCTGTAAACCGTGTGGAAGGGTGAATGGACTTTGTTCCAAAACAGGACGTCATAAATATATTTCTCACTGCAGTGAAATTCTCATGCAGTCGATGAGGCTCATGTTTATTAAGCACATGTTAAAAGCTTTTCTCTGTCATCTCCATCTTGTTGCATGAATCAGAATCAGAATCAGGTTTATTGGCCAAGAATGTTGACACACACAAGGAATTTGGTTCTAGCTGTTTGTGACTCTCAAACGTACAGACATAAATAACACTATACTATACAAACTAAACAAGACAATGCAGACGATGGGATGCGATACAGACAGAATGACTATTAAATATGAATATAGAATATGAACAATCAGTTATGTACATAAAGTGTCTGAGTGCAAATAACAATATTATGCTTTTTGTACAATATATAGCAGCAGTAGTGTGTGTGTGTAATATATACGGATGATGTGATGACTGACAGTCCTAATAATGCAGTACTTATAGATATGAAGCAGGGAATATAATTATGGTGAGTTGTTGATCAGGGTGACTGAAAAACTGTGTCTGGCAGTTTTAGTAAGCAAAGTTCTGTAGCACCTGAGAGAAGGGAGGAGCTGAAAGAGGTGTCCAGGGTGCGAATGGTCGGTAGTGACTTTTCTGGTTCTTGTGTTGCACAAGTCCTGGAGAGTGGGCAGGGGGGCACCAACTATTTTTTCTGCTGTTTTAACCGTGCGTTGCAGTCTGTTTCTGTCCTGTTTTGTTGCTGCACAAAACCAGATGGTGATGGATGTGCACAGGACAGATTCTGTGGCAGACCATTCCTTAATTGACATCCTCTGCTGGGCCTTTTTGATGATGGAGTTTATGTTGGACTCCCATTTCAGGTCTTGGCCCCCAGTACCTCAGTACCCAGAACCTTGAAGGCCTCCACAGATGACACCGGGCTGTTGGATATTGTGAGGGGGAGTAGTGTTGAGGGGTCTTTCCTAAAGTCCACTATCATCTCCACAGTTTTAAGGGTGTTTAACTCTCGACTGTTCTGACTGTACCATAGCACCAGCCGCTTCACCTCCCGCTGGTATGCAGACCCATTGCCATCTGGGATGAGACCGATGAGCGTAGTATCATCTGCAAATTTCAGGAGTTTTACAGTTTGGTCACTTGAAGTGCAGTCATTAGTGTAGAGGGAGAATAGAAGTGGGGAGAGGACACATCCCTGTGGAGCGCCAGTGCTGATTGTCCGAATGCCGGAGGTGACACCTCCCAGTCTCACCTGTTGTTTCCTGTCTGTCAGGAAGCTGGTGATCCACTGACAGTGAAATCATCATATTTTATTAAGCTAATTTTGATTATTTTTTTTATTTTTTTTACTCCCCTCAGGTGATTATTCTTATCGGTAACAAAGCTGACCTCGAAGCTCAGCGAGACGTTACATACGAAGAGGCCAAGCAGTTTGCTGAAGAGAACGGTAGGAAAATAACTCTGTGAAATAGAATAGATTTATTATCCGTGTCTTTTACATTCTACTGATTTAATTCTTTTCAATCTTGTTTTGTAATAGGCCTGTTGTTTCTGGAGGCAAGTGCCAAAACGTAAGTTTGTTTCGTTCATCAGTCAACAACAACGATGTCCGTTTTAATTGCAGTTATTTTGGCGTAGCTTGTTCATCTGATTTTAGATTTTACTCTGTTATTAGTCTTGTACTATAACAATGGCAGGTAGGAAAATAAATTGTAGTTAAGTACATGACATGGTTTAGAAAGATTTATGTAAATATATATATTTGTCGTTTATGGCCACTTTTACATCTTACCCAAGTCGTGTGTGTGTGTGTATTTTGAACAGAGGTGAGAATGTTGAAGACGCATTCCTGGAGGCAGCTAAGAAAATCTACCAGAACATTCAGGACGGCAGTCTGGACCTGAACGCTGCCGAGTCAGGAGTCCAGCACAAGCCCAATGCTCCACAAGGCGGTCGACTCTCCAGCGATACACAGCCTCAGAAAGAGGGCTGCAGCTGTTAATGACCATGGAGACTTCTTCCTGTCTGTCTCGTTCCATATCTCCCCTCTAAACCCACACCACACCACCACCCCCCTCTCTCTGTGTAGCGTCCACTCTCTCTTTCGCTTTTCTTTCTCTCTCTTTCGCTTTTCTTTCTCTCACTCTCTCTCCCTCTCTTATATTCTCTTTCTCTCTCTCGTTCACTTTTTCTCCCTCTCTCTCATTTTCTCTCTCTTATTCTCGCTTTCTCTGTATGATCTGTGTGCTCTACCTATCCTGATTGGCCATGAGGTTAGAGTTTGGGGCTGAGCAGCTCTGAATGATGAAGGGCAAGCATTCATCAGCTTCTGTCATGTTCATCCCTGCCCTCTTATCTCCACTCTCACTCATTTTATCTGTTCATAATGCACACGTCCCAGTGCACTTAGCAAACATTCACAGGAGGACGAATTCTCCACCGAACACTAATGTAGATGGGGGGGGGAACAAAACTGAGTTTATCAACAAACGGGTTGATGTGCATAACTGTAAATGAGACATCATGTGTACAGGAGTTGTTTAAATAGTGGGGTAATTTAAATCAAATGAAATTTTGATATGCGTTATTCTCGTTTAATAGGAAATGAAGTTTAGGCAGAATCTGATTTTAGAATGTGCTTAAGAGAAAATGCATGATAAACTGTTATTGTACATTTTGTTAAAAAAAAACAAAAACTCTGTTTTAATTAGGATTAATGCAATGTCACAAGTAACCAGTCACCACATGTTTATCCTTGTTTGTACCTACTCAAGACATATAATAATATACAAAGTACTATACAGGATGAGTATTGTTAAACAAACGAAAGCGCAGTGGTAAAAAAAAAAAAATCTTGTTTTTTCGGGGGGTGAGGCATGGGGTTGCTTTAGATACGAGATGTTTTAAGACCTAGAACATTAAGAGTAATATATTAAACAGGACACATATTTGAGTCTGTAAAAACTTTTTTTTTTGCACTTTGTAGCTTGTTTTCAGTGGCCTAGATCTTTTCTGTTTTATTATCTTTATAGTCTTAAATGCTCAAAAAGCAAAGCGTCCAGTGTACTATAGAGTTCAATATCTGTTGGTCCTTGACATGTTCAACATCCCTGATTCCCCAGCATTGTTAATGTAAAAACTAGACCAGCACTATCTAACCCTGTCAAGGAAATAAACCTCTAAGTAGTCAAAAAGTGTATTTACACTTCATATCAACGTGACTTTTCAGTTCTAGTTTTCTGTTGCCTTATGTTTTGTGTTTGTTCTCATGTCCTCTTTTCTTTAAATCTTGATCGGTTTGTAAAATTCATTACATGAACAAGTCACTTGAACTTCATGCGCAAACATGCACTAATATTAGGCTTTTCCACCCCTTCTGAAGCATTCCTTTGCTCTGTGTGTGTATATATCTAATTTTTTTACACTGAATTTGAGAGTTATAAACTGGATTTGTGGTGTAATAAACTGACTCTTGGTTCAGCTTTAGTTTAAACTAATTGTATTTTGGCAAAGTGATTTCATCTCAATTTACTAATCGTAAATGCACCAGTTGACATTTTTTCTGGACTCTTATTAAGTAAAAGTTACTGCTTTTGACTAAAGAACGCAACACCAACCTGTGCAATGTTTCAGTGGCATTTCAAGGGGATGAAAGTTAAAAGGAAGCATTCCACAAATGATTTTCTGAGATCTGTACGTTGCAGTGAGGTGGTAAAGGAGTACGTGTGAAATGTTTTGTAATCTGAAATTCCTTTTCCTTTATGAAAACCTATTCTCTTGCTTTTGTCCCTCATGTCTCATTGACCTTTAAAAAAAAAAAAAGCATATTTAACCTTCTGCTTTGAAACTCTGAGGTATGTCTTCTATCAGTGGCGTTTGTAATTATGTTAATAAAGACAATGCTGTAGACTGTCTTTGATCACTGCATCATAGTCATGTTTTACACTAACAGTGTGCTGCAGGATATGAAATTTAACAAAAGAAACTGAAGCAAACATCAAATATTACTGATTCTCCTTAATGAACATTAATGAAAATGTTTTCATATCTGGACAAACGTTCTAGAGCATCAAACTCTTAGAACAAATGGTTATGTTTAAGGTAAATACTTTATGATCCGTCCAGATTAAAATGCACATAAGTGTATAATGTCGAGAATCAACACTGATATTGTGGATGTTTGCCGTCCCAAATTCATGAGTCATGAGCTGGAATGAAGAAATTTACTGAACAGACAGGAAGGGGAAATAAATTGTTTTTTTTCCCCCAGACTTTCTATTGTTATTTAATAAATAAATAAAATAAAGCTATTTAATGAAAGTTCCAGTGTTTACAACCACTTCCAATGTCCTATATGTTTAAAAATAAAATTGACAACATATTAGGATGCTATAAATGATCAGCATTAGTATATTAAACCTTTTGTAATCACCCTGCTATATTATTGTTATTTATATATTGATTTGTTTGAATTTTATAAAGCACTGAAGTTTAAACAAACATTTAAATGTTTTTTTCTACCTTTGGTTAATTTTATTAAGCTGGCTGAAATATCCTCCAGTCCACCAGGGGGTGGAAAACATCTAGGCCGGTTCCGGTTAGCTCCGCCCCCAACATCAGTGTGGACGCCTTGTTTATTTCTTCCGGGGTCTCCGTGTGTTTTATGCGTGTGTTTTGAGACACGTGTAATCTAAATAACTTTAGTTGTTATTAACAGCCCCGAAGGAACATGGGGAAGTTAAACGTCGTTGTGCTGAGATATCTCTCTCGAGATGATTTTCGGGTGTTGACGGCTGTGAGTATTTTTATGGGCTGAATATGGGAATGTAATATGGGCTGAATATGGGAATGTAATATGGGCTGCTGTGTCTGACAACAACATGGTAGGGAGAGACGGAGGGGGGGCAGATAGAGAGGAGAGACGGGCAAGAAGAGAGAGAGACAGATGGAGAGGAGAGACGGGCAAGAAGAGAGAGAGACAGATAGAGAGGAGAGACGGGCAAGAAGAGAGAGAGACAGATAGAGAGGAGAGACGGGCAAGAAGAGAGAGAGACAGATAGAGAGGAGAGACGGGCAAGAAGAGAGAGAGACAGATAGAGAGGAGAGACGGGCAAGAAGAGAGAGAGACAGATAGAGAGGAGAGACGGGCAAGAAGAGAGAGAGACAGATAGAGAGGAGAGACGGGCAAGAAGAGAGAGAGACAGATGGAGAGGAGAGACGGGCAAGAAGAGAGAGAGACAGATAGAGAGGAGAGACGGGCAAGAAGAGAGAGAGAGAGATAGAGAGGAGAGACGGGCAAGGAGAGAGAGAGAGATAGAGAGGAGAGACGGGCAAGAAGAGAGAGAGAGACAGATAGAGAGAAAGATAAAAGATAGAGATTGTGAGAGATAGAGATGGGGGGAGTCAGTGAGAGAGAGTAAAGAGAGAGAGAGGGAGAGACACAGAGAGAGACAGATAAATAGAGAGTGAGAGAGTAAAGAGAGGGAGAGAAAAGAGACAGAGAGAGAAAGCTAAATGATAGAGAATGAGAGAGGGAGAAAGAGACAGATAGAGCGAGACAGAGACAAAGAGAGAGAGAGAAGAAGAAAGAGAGAGATAAACGCGTTCTACTTTACATTAGTGTAAGAGGCAGAAGCACAGTGTAGTAAGAACAGTAACAATAATAGATGACCCATGTTCCCAACCCTGGTCCTGAACTAACTCCTGTCCTGTGTGTTGTTCCTGCTCTAACACACACTTCATCATAAGAAGGGCTGTTATTAGCAGATTAGAGCAGAGTAAACACTCAAATGTTCATTACAGGGGTAACTCAGGACCAGGGTTGGGAAGAAATATGTTTTAAGATTAATTCTGCAATGATGTTAAATCTCTTAACAAGTCTTATCCTCCCTCTGATTTTATTATTATTATTATTATTATTATTATTATTATTTTATTTATTTCTTTATTTTTTATCTCTGTCCAGGTGGAAATGGGAATGAAGAATCATGAGATTGTACCAGTCAGCTTAATTGCGTCTATTGCGAGCCTGAGACATGGAGGATGCAATAAAGTTCTGAGAGAGCTGGTCAAACACAAACTGTTGGCCTACGAGCGTTCTAAAAGTAAAGATCACCCATTTGCTGTTAGCTGTCATTGATACGTATCTCTCATTT
This sequence comes from Tachysurus fulvidraco, assembly GCF_022655615.1. NCBI lineage: Eukaryota > Metazoa > Chordata > Actinopteri > Siluriformes > Bagridae > Tachysurus > Tachysurus fulvidraco. Next base: position 6,260,826 of record NC_062526.1, read on the forward strand.
ACTTCTTGTCTGAGCTTCTGTCTTATGAAAAAATGCTTTTAACTTGATGTCTGTATTTGTATTTTTTTCCAGCTGTGCAGGGATATCGGCTGAACTATGGAGGTTATGATTATCTAGCTCTGAAGGCGCTGTCATCACGAAATGTCATTTTGTCTGTAGGAAACCAAATGGGTGTCGGCAAAGAGTCGGGTCAGTGTTACCGTTTTTTTTTTCGTTGTTCCAGGCCACAGGTTCCTAAACCCTGGTCCTGGGTGTTGGACTCACGGAACTGCTAGTGCACTCCAAGGGTTTGGGTTCCTGCTCAAAAAGGTTGTCCAAAAAGAAAATAGTAGCTATTTGGGATGATGAATCCAATTGTGGTTGTGTAGTGAAGTTGTTGGGCTACCAGTCAGAATGTTGTGAGTTCAACCCCAGGTTCCACCAAGGTGTCACTGTTAGGCCTCTGAACAAGGCCCTTAACCCTCAATTGCTCAGATGTATAAAAATTAGATGATGTACGTCACACTGGATAAGTGCGTCTGCCAAATGCTGGAAATGAATTTTGAAAAGTGCTTCTTTTTTTTTTTTTTTTGCCCCATTCCAGATATTTATATTGTTGCCAATGAGGAAGGCGATCAGTTTGCTCTGAAGCTCCACAGATTGGGAAGAACATCTTTCCGAAACCTGAAGAATAAACGTGATTACCACAAACACAGACACAAAATATCCTGGCTTTACCTCTCCCGTCTCTCTGCCATGAAAGAATATGCGTACATGAAGGTAATAGTCCTGCATTCATTTCTTACACACGTTCACTGATTATGTCGAGCTGTGGTTTTATACGAGTGATATGAGCCTCAGAGTGAGACACACTTGCAATGTCTGGATAGGTTTGTGTGTGTAGTGGGACAGCAGGATCACATGGATAAACACTGGAGCACATATACATAGTCAATATCACAATATATTACACAATATTTAAAAAAAAAAAAAAAAAAGGCATATGATTGAGTTCTTGTGAAGTCATGTGACCAGACCAGTAGTTGTAACGCAAGTCTCTTTTTGGAGGTGCACACACACACACACACACACACACACACGACACAAGCCTTGTGCAACACAGTAAATTGCTTTAATTTGAAGTAATATTTAAGACGTGTGAAATGTCACAGCAAACGGACATCGATTCTCAGTTGACACTTGCGAGACCTTGCACACTCCAGTGAACACGATTTGCACTTTCATTTCAATTATGCCACAGTTTATGTACCCACAAACAGAAAATGCAATTCCATGTACAATTAGCCAGTAATTTTCTAAATAATCCCGAAATGATTTCCTCAGTGTTTCAACAGTGTTTCAGTATTGATTTTGTTCTCTTCAGGCGCTATATGACCGGGGCTTTCCTGTTCCAAAGCCAGTGGACTACAACAGACATGCAGTCGTTATGGAGCTCATCAATGGCTATCCTCTGTGAGTTGAATATCAGTATACGTATATTTTCCAGTTTAAATAAAAATTCAATTCAAATTTATTTGTATAGCACTTTTTACAGTTGACATCGTCTCAAAGCGGCTTTACAGAACATAAACAAACGGTTATTATAAAGAATAGTATAAAGATTAATCTAATACAAAAATTCAAGATTAATATGAGACATATTTAAATGTGTTTGTATTTATCTCTGATGAGCAAGTCTGAGGTGACTCAAACTACTGAACTTCCTTTACTGAATGGTAAAGGAAGGAACCTTGAGAAGAACCAGACTCAAAGGGGAACCTCATCCTCATTTGGGTGACACTGCAGGGTGTGATTACAAATATACAGTCTGACACATGTTGTATTGATGCAAAAGACCACATGGAGTTGGCATCTCCTCTTTAGTATCGCAGAGTCTAACTGGAGCTGGTAGATCTCTAGATGTCTCAGGATCCTCAAAAAGTCGGCCTCATCTCAGTGGAGGTCCAAAATATCTTGTCAGCGTATGCTAGCAAATCAGAAAGAAAAGCGTTTTCTGTGTAATCATAAAGACCGTTTGCAGGTTTATCTGCTGCAACTTGCCTTGAAGCACACTGTTGAGATGCCCCAGCACTCACAAGCTGCCAGTTTTAACATCTCTGTGCCTGTGCTACGAACCCAACCTCCTGAGTTGGGATATGCGAAGAAAAGAATTCCATTGTACTGTAATGTATAAGTGGTGATAATAGAGGCTTCAATCCCTATCTATCTATCTATCTATCTATCTATCTATCTATCTATCTATCTATCTATCTATCTATCTAGTTTGTCTGTCTGTCTGTCTGTCCTTCTATCTATCTATCTATCTATCTATCTATCTATCTATCTATCTAGTTTGTCTGTCTGTCCATCCATCCATCCTTCTATCTGTCTGTCCCTCTGTCTGTCTGTCTGTCTGTCCTTCCATCCATCCATCTATCTATCTATCTATCTATCTATCTATCTATCTATCTATCTATCTATCTATCTATCTATCTATCTATCTATCTATCTAGTTTGTCTGTCTGTCTGTCCTTCTATCTATCTATCTATCTATCTATCTATCTATCTATCTATCTATCTATCTATCTATCTATCTAGTTTGTCTGTCTGTCCATCCATCCATCCTTCTATCTGTCTGTCCCTCTGTCTGTCTGTCTGTCTGTCTGTCCTTCCATCCATCCATCTATCTATCTATCTATCTATCTATCTATCTATCTATCTATCTATCCATCCTTCTATCTGTCTGTCTGTCCATCCATCCATCCATCCATCCATCCATCCACCTACCCACACATCAGCGTTTTGTACCTCTAACTTTCACAACAGTTTGCACAAAAGTTTTAGCTGCTGTTATAGAAATGACATTTCTCAACTGATCTGATTTTGTAATATTAATGACTTGGTTTTTATATTTGGACGGAAGCTTCAGTGATTAATTCTCTTTCTTTTTCCAGGTGTCAGATCCGTGAAATTCAAGACCCTGCCTCGTTGTACAGTGAAGTCATGGAGCTGATCGTCAAACTGGCTAATCATGGACTCATCCACGGAGATTTTAACGAGTTCAACCTGATGCTCGACGACAACGATCACGTAACGATGATCGACTTCCCGCAAATGGTGTCCACGTCTCATCAGAATGCAGAATGGTGATGTATTTTTTTTTTTTAAGTTAGGAGAAAAAAGATTCATTAACGAAAGCATTTTTCTATTAATGTGCAGTTGCATTACTCTGTAACTAGAATAATTGTCCTAAAAGTATTGGTCAGAACTGCTTCTTAACTCATTGAATTTGTCTCCACAGGTATTTTGACCGAGATGTCAAGTGCATACGAGATTTCTTCATCAAACGATACAACTATGAAAGTGAACTGTACCCAACATTTCAAGATATCAGGTAAATATTTTTAAATGTAAAATTTGATTACTATAGCATACAGTTTTCTCTACATTCAGAAATGTAAGGGATTTAAGGGTTTTTAGGAAAGTGTTATGGTTTTTCAGAAAAGCCTGCTCTCTTGATGTGGAGATCTCCGCCAGCGGTTACACCAAAGAGTTGCAGCAGGACGACCAACTTCTCCACCCAGTCGGCCCCGAGGGCGAAGAAAACCTCAGCGGGGACGAACAGGATAATTCTGATGCACCAGACCCTCCTTGTGAAGAGTCTATTGACATGGAGGAGTTTCAACATGCTATTCTGGAGCTTGAAGGTCTGAAGATTGGGAATGAGGCTTCTTCAGTAGAGAAGCATGCAGAGGATCAACATGGTTCCGACACCAGCTCAGAGACGGAGATCAGTCCTGAGGGTGCTCACAATTTAGTAACGGACAGTTTCAGAGGGTTGGAGAACGATGAGGAACTTAAGGAGAACGAGGACGAATGCCCAGATTTGGTCGATCTTTCCGCTTACAACAAAGATTTCAAGCCTTTCAGGTAACAATAGTGACTCTGATTTAAGTCTTTCATTTTTGTTTAATCTCTTGCAGCCAGATTTGCTAATCACTCTACCTGATTTTCACAGGGACCAAGACAGCTTGCTCCATGTGAATGAGCACAGACAAAGAACGACAAGTGAAACGTCCGTCGGAAGCGTCACCAGCCAGTCTACAATTCATCCAGTGAGTAGAGCTACCAATGTACACTTATTTATTTACTTACTTACTTACTTACTTACTTACTTACTTAAATGCTGATATAGTGAAATTGGTAATGAGGATCGTTTGATGGAGTGTAAATAGAAATATAAAAGCAAGGCACGTCTGAATATTTCTAGCTGGGTGCAAAAGTTTGTGCACCTTTGCTTTACAAAAATAAAATCTGCTGTAAAAGACCTGAAATTTAAAGTCATGTGATACACACTTTCAGATTTTCACGACACATTAAAAAAATACATAAAACCAGACAAAACCAACTATTTTACTTGAATCTCTGTGATAAGTCTGTTAAACAAAATGGAGGGAATAAATAGAGAGTATTTATTATATTTGGACTGAAGAAAATGAGCATCGTTATTAGTAGGAAAACATGTATTTTGTTTGTAGATGTAGATACTAAAAATAGCAAGTTTTGTTTTATTACATTTTTTTTCCTACTCTAATTGTGAGCAATTATCTTGTGTTCCAGTTGTATACTATTGTACACTACTAGTGTTGGTTAAAATAATAGTTTATAGTTCGGCCAAAAAATAAATAAACTCTGACACTAACACTCAAACTTCTTCCGCAGTCTGTGATCAGACAGAAAATAAAGAAACAGCTCACGAAGCAGCAGAAAGCCGCTCAGAGGAGACGCCTACAAAAAGGAGAAGCCAACCTGGTGACTAAAGAAAAAAGAGAAAACCTGAGCAACATCAAGAGTAGCCTGGAAGCAGCCCAGTTCTGGGGATGAGGACATAACAGATGATTACCACACTCTCCGCAAGGAATGGACTTCATCTGGGTGCAGAAAGTTGCCCCTTAACACTGACTTGAGGGGCATTTAACAAGCTGTACGTGACATTAATAAACTGTTTATTAAACTTAAGTTTTATAATGCCACTCGGTTGCAGAAGGAATCCATTTTATCTCCATGAACTCAATGAATATTAATATTAATGCTTGTGTAAGATTTCAGACATTCATGTACTACGAAAGCATTTTCACTGAACAAGCACGATGTCGACGTTAATGGATCATCTAGGAGAGTTTATTACTGTTAATAATGCTTGTGTAACCTGACAATCAAAATCTTGAACTGTTGCTACTTTCTTTAACGGAAAAATAATTGTTAAGAAAATAATCTGGGTTTAGTAGAATTAACAAATGATTATATAATTCTTGTGCCAAATATTTGTGCGGTCACATTTCACTGCAGTAACTTGTAGAATTTTCGCTGGGTCTCAAACTAATTAGCTTGTATTCAAGCATAATATATACAGTATGTTCAGTACAATATAAAATCTATTCAGGTTGCAGGTGTGAATTACAGTCAAGTCAGATGTAGGATTTCTCTTAAACCAGTGTCCTCTGATTACCTCGTTCATGCTACATACATAGAAATTCATGCTAGTTAGTTTGTTAGTTGTCTGTTTCTTTCTTGTTTAGAAACATTTAGTTAGGTGTGTATGTAAATGTGTTTCAGAATGTGTTGGGAATGTTGGAACTTGATTTTTAAGAAGATTATGAGTCTGAAATCTACGACTAGCAGAGAGAAATTGGAGCGAGTAAACACAGTCCTGAGACTTCACACACACACACACACACACACACCAGCTTCACTGCTCTGTCCTGCCAAGGCTGGATCCCCAAGCCAGATTGTTTTTATCCAACTTGACAGATCCCAAGGAACCGATCCTGTGTCAAAACTACATTATGTAGAAAAAATACATCAATGCAATTGTCAGAATAAATATATTATAAATAAATAAAATATACTATAATTATTATAATATATAAAAAAAATTTTTAAATGTAGTTATACTAATTTTCAGATTATTTAAAATACTTTGCTAGAGGATAAAATAAATCTATTTCTCATTCATTAAAAGACATTTCATCCCCATCTTGGTACAGGTGTCTTGTACTTCTGTGTTACGTTTGGATGTTCAAACGAACGAAATCTAAAAACCAGACAGAAAGGGAATACATTTCACAGGTGATATTTAATTTTAGGAAATTATATTTGTCGTTACGTTGGTTTGTTTCAGTCCTTGGTTAACGATCGCACTTAATCCATGCTAGTTACCCCTTAGTTTTTTGACAGTTGGGAAAACCGATGTAGATGTTTGTAGATTCCGAAGCTAATTGAAGAAATAACAAAATTAAAAACTGACCCATGCTTTTTTGCTTAAAGGTGAAAACCCAACTTTGTGTATCTTTTGTAAGATTCCCTTATCTGTCAAACATATTTTATTAGATTGTCCTTGACTTAACACAAGCAGAATGCTCTTTTATCAAGTTACTTCACTTGACATATTTAATGACATTACTCCTGAAAAGGAATAATGGATTTTTTTTTTATCTTATGTTAATTAAAATAAAAAATTGTATAATATGACTTTTTGTTTATATATATTTTTGTTTTTATTCTATTTACATGATATTTGTGTTATTGTAAATGAATTTTTTTTTGCCAAGAAAATAGCTTTGATTGCTGACATGGCATTAAATAAAATAATCTGAATCTGTTTGTAGATTCCCAAGTGATAAACAGAGACGTCAGTAACATTACAATACCAATACAAATTAAATCTTTAAATTAACATGTATAGTCCTACCATTGCAGCAGTGTTGCATGCAGTAGGCTAAGGTAAGTAGTGATTGTTCATTTGAAGGTGATATGTGCACTATGCATTATATTTTGAAAAGTTAGATTATCTTAATGACAAAACCTTAAATTTTCTCTGTACTCAATGATAAATACATGTCTGACCGTTGGATCGAACCAAAAAAACCTAGAAAATCGTATTCATGACGATTTGTGGTGATTTTATTTCCGTTAGACCTTTGCCTACATTGACGCTGATGCATTAAAGAGGACGGGGTCCACTGTTCCAAGATGGCGGCTCTATTGACGCATTCGTTCCAATGTACTGCCGTAGCCAAGGCTACATCGAGGTGTAGATATCTATGATATATATAGGCCACACCCACGCAGACAGACCCTTGTTGGTGGGTTAATTTTTATGGATATTCATTATTTCTGCATTTATTGCATGATGCATATAAGGAAGCATTTTTCTGGGAACTATTTACATTAAAAAAAAGGTGATTTTAATAAATGTCCTTGCTGGGGTGCCGTAGGAGGGTGGACGTGTCACGTGACTCTCTGGCTTGCAACAGAGTTCCCGGAACAAAACAGACCAAAACAAACGTAGCAAGTGTAAGGTGTTATGGAGCAGTTATGGTGGGTAGCCTTATTTTTTATTATTTATTACAGTAGATAATAAACTTATTATTACATATTCTTGTTGTTTGTCCATGGAGGGTGACAATAAACACCAGACATTAGATGTTTTTTAGGTGTCTAATGTATTATTTATCGGTTTATTTATCATACAGAAGCTGTTGTACACAGGAGACTTTCTCTTAGTGAGCTATAAAATGCTGCATTATTTCACAGGGACGTGTGTTTCTGTACTGAACTGAGGACATCTGTGTAAATATGGCAGAAGCGGTGAGACCAAGGAAATCAAAAACAAAAGCGTCTGTAAAATCACAGGTAAAAAAAAACAGACAAACAAACTTCACTGCATGTTCATCTTTAGACAAAACGTATCTTATTCTTATTCTCTATGTAATTTCCTTGTGAAAGGTGTTTTTCTGTAATGTCTTGTTGTCTTGTATTTTGTCCTGCACTGTCTTGTTGTCTTTTGTCCTGCACTGTCTTGTTGTCTTTTTGTATTTGTCCTGCGCTGCCTTTCTGTCTTGTTTGTCTTTTGTCCTGCAATGTCTTGTTTGTCTTTTGTCCTGCAATGTCTTGTTGTCTTTTGTCCTGCACTGTCTTGTTGTCTTTTGTCCTGCACTGTCGTGTTGTCTTTTGTCCTGCACTGTCGTGTTGTCTTTTGTCCTGCACTGTCGTGTTGTCTTTTGTCCTGCACTGTCTTGTTGTCTTTTGTCCTGCACTGTCTTGTTGTCTTTTGTCCTGCACTGTCTTGTTGTCTTTTGTCCTGCACTATCATGTTGTCTTTTGTCCTGCACTGTCGTGTTGTCTTTTGTCCTGCACTGTCGTGTTGTCTTTTGTCCTGCACTGTCGTGTTGTCTTTTGTCCTGCACTGTCTTGTTGTCTTTTGTCTTTTGTAATGCACTGCCTTTCTGTCTTGTTTGTCATTTGTCCTGCACTGTCTGGTTGTCTTTGTATTTTGTGCTGCATTGTCTTGTTATCTTTTTGTATTTTGTCCTGCACTGTCTTTCTGTCTTGCTTGTCTTTTGTCCTGCATTGTCTTTCTGTCTCGTTTTCTCTTTTGTCCTGCACTGTCTTTTTGTCTTTTTGTCTTGTCCTGCACTGTTTACACCAGGTCACACAATTGCACTTTGTGTCTAGGATTAACTTACTAAGTCCTTATCTCTGTCTTTAATTTTATGTAGCACCATGATCCTGGAGAAACGCTGTCTCATTTCACTGTGAACTGCAACAGCTATATATGGTTGAAATGACAATAAAAGCTTCTTGACTTAACATCATAAAATTAACTAAAGTAATCCTCTTCTACCGTAGGATAAAAAGCAGACTCAAACCCAGAGGAAAGCTGCTGAACCTGTGGTACTAAACCCTCCTGCCCCTGAATTTACAGATGTTCCTCTCAGCCTGCCCTCTGAGCCGCCCGTTTCTGCCCCGGAACCACTGAACACAGCTCCCTCTGCAGAACAAAATGAAAAAGAGGGGAAGGATCAAAACAACGATCTTTTGTCAGATAGATCAGATGCTGTGGAGATATCCTCTAGCACTGAGGGCATGGCATCCAAACTGTTATCACAAGACCCTTCGATTGATGTGGGCCAGTATTCGTCATCTCAGTTCAGCCGGTGTGATCTGAAATCCCTTAGTGCTAAAATCGAGCCGTTTAATGTGTCTTCAATTTATCCGTCACTCCCTGTTTTATCTGTGGAACCGCAATTCTTGGTCGATGTGTCTTCTGTTACTACTGATCTCTCACAGACATCTCTTAAGCCTTTAGTGGTTGAAGCTGCAAACATAAACACAAGCAAGGTCGAGCAAATCAGTCCTTCCCCAGCCATTCTTCCTCTCACTGATCAGGAGTCTTCACCTCCTAGCCTAGTTCCAGTGGAGCTAGCCACAGTCGAGAGATCCCAGGAGAAGCTGTATCCAGAGCTGCCTCGAACATGCCAGGTGGTCCAGCCATTCACCAGGGAGCAGCTCAGGACCTGGGAGCCGGGATCCTGGCTGGAGAATGTTGAGCTTCATGCTTCAGAGTTCCAGGCCCTGGTTCATCAAGAAGGCCATGAGCTGCATGAGTTATTGCTGAATTACTGGAGATGCCGGAAGCAGCTGGTGCAGGCACAGACTGAGTTGCAGGCGACCATTTCGGACAGCAAGAGTGCACAGACTCGACTGTGGAGCTTCAAAGACGAACAGCTCACACTGCAGGTTGAAATACGAATTCTTTATTTCTTTATTAGTGTGATTATGATGTGGTGGTTTACTGTGGTTAATAGAAATACTGGTGATGCTGGTAACTAGTACACACTACTAAAAATATTTTCATCAGTCTTTACTAATTTTAATTTTGCAAAAAGATTTAAAAAGTGTGGCTTCTTCTTCTTCTTCTTCTTCTTCTTCTTTTTAAAGATCAACCACAGTGGATAACAGTGATTCTTTCAACAAGTCAGTGAAAATATTAAACCACTAGAGTCTGTTTTCTACCACATTTAACAATGTAAAAATGTAAAAAACGGACTTTGTACCATTGTTGTGTCCTATAATGCAAAATGTACAACTGATGTTTCTAATCAGCAAGATTTTGGGTTTTGGACTTGGTTCGTTTTTTGGCTATTGGCTAATATTAAACACAGGTGTGCCCAATAATTTGAATACAAAATGAAGTAAAAATGACAAAATGAAGTAAAAATGCAATTTTTAATAACAATACATGTCAAATGTGTTTGGCTTAAAAGTTACAAGCACATAACATTATTTAGTGTATGTTAGGACATTGATCAGTATGAAAGTTTGATCATGTAAGTATTCAACTGATGGACAGGAAAAACAAAAGAATGACCTTTTTTTACTTTGAATAACTTGCGATCATTTAGTAGGTATGCTTCTGGAGAAAGAATTCGATTTCTAAAAAAATCACAAGGCAACAAAAATTGTACATGGCCTACATATTGACACAAGTTTTTTCGATAGAAAAGTATATCAGGGTAAATGGGTAATTTTTTTTTTCCATTATTTACTCCATTATAAAATAAATCTGCCTTTGTTGTAGTTATCGTATCTGCTCTAGACAATAATTTGCTTTATTAATACTTTTTGGTTGATCTCATGGATTGTTGTCTTGAAGATGGATTTTTTAAATCAAACTTTTATTCAGAATCCAAGGGATAAACAAATTTTTACACTTTAGACAGGAAGTCCAAGTTGTTTACTGTATGCATTCTGTAGTGTGTGTATATATAGGATGCTTGTAACACAGGTTCTTTTACCCTACAGGGTGTCTGCGCTGACCAGGCCAAGGTGAGCGGCTACCATCGCTTCCAGCAGGTGGTCCTGAACGAGTCGGTGGTATCCGAACTGAAGCATCTGTTCAAGACCAAGGCTGAGCTGCTCCACCAGACTATAGCCCTACACGCCTACACCTCCGTCCTGTCTCGGCTGCAGGTGGAGTCCTACCTCTACAACCTGTTGAGCACAAACCTCATCACCAGGAGCGTGGCTGTACACAAGTCTGGCCCAGGCAAGGCAATACCGACCTGTACAGCATCACAGTTTCAGGATCGACTAAATATAATATAGTGTATAGACAATATAGTGTTTCTGATACTAAAATATACCCCATGGCTTTTCTAGATGGTCCAATGTCACAGCTGTGCTCTCTAAAGCCGGTAAAGGAAAGCATCAGTGTGCTGTTCAGCTTTACTCGCCGAGTTCTAGATGACTCTCAGTTCCAGGAAGACATTCATCTGTGGTTGCAAAGATTGGTAAACCTGCTACAGCAATAGTTATATAGTTATTCACATTTAGCTTTGGTATCTTATTACATATTTATTTATTACCCAGCTTTATTTATTTGTTTGTTTGTTTGTTTATTTACCTATCGCTGTATTATTGCTATTTCTGAGATCTGAATCAGGGAAAAAGTCAGTATCATGACTAAACTGGCAGAATCTCCAGACACAGATAAACATTGTCACAAAGACAACAATCCTGTGTATAAACACCACTGGCGGGAAAATGATCTATTTTCGTATATTTTCTCAGTAAATGATGATGTAATGGTGCAGTTCTGAATTATTCCTGGGGTATAACAGAACTGTTGTTAAGCCAGTTATCTTATTCAGGTTGTTCAGTGTCTTTTGAACAGCATTGAAGCTGAATGAAGATGCTGCTTAAGTCATGTGGCGTTTTGGTTCATTCCAATATTTCATACACTGGATCATTTAGATTTGCTCCTTTGTTACCAAACTGCCATTTGATTTGATGCTTAATCCCTAAATAACATAAGCAAACAACAGCTGCCTAATTACTGATAGCATGGCATAACAACCGTAAAGTTTTATAATGGATTTTTATGGTGCTCTAATATTTACTC
>NC_062526.1:6277550-6337550 GCF_022655615.1 Tachysurus fulvidraco
TTTTTTTTTTGTTGATTGGAAAATAAGCAGTATTTCTAATATTCATCCAACGCTCATATTATCTCCTTTTTAAAGGAAATGCGTACAGGACAGTAGTGAGAGCAGCTCTGCTGTATGGGTTAGAGACTGTAGCAGTGAGGAAAAGACATGAGGCAGAGATGGAGGTAGAAAAATGAGGATGATGAGGTTCTCTTTAGGAGTGACGAGGATGAACAGGATTAGGAACGAGCACATCAGAGGGACGGCTCAGGTTGGATGTTTTTGGGACAAGGTCAGAGAGGATAGATTGAGATGGTTTGGACATGTACAGAGGGGGGAGATGGTTATATTGGTAGAAGGATGTTGGAGATGGAGCTGCCAGGTAAGGGGTCAGGAGGAAGGCCAAAGAGGAGATATATGAATGTGTTAAATGAGGACATGAAGTTAATAGGTGCGAGAGTAGAGGATACAGAGGATAGAGTTAGGTGGAAACAGAAGATTCGCTGTGACGACCCATAACAGGAAAAGCCGAATGTAGAAGATGACTCATATTATCTCCCAAATGTCTGCAGGTGTCATTATACTTGTTTAAGGAGCTTCCACTACACTTGTGGAGCCCCAGTGAAGATGAGGTTGGAGTCATTCGGGGTTGGCTTCTGGATTACAGCCTTTCTGCTGTGGAGAATAAACTGGCCTGCATTATCCTGGAGGGTCTTAACTGGGGATTTCAGCCTGTGAGTGAGCTCCTAATCTGTTTTTCCTGGAATTTTATGTGCTTTCTACTGGAAACAGGGTTTATGTAGGTCTTATTTTGAGAGGATAGGAGTTCTTGACAAATACAGAAGAATGTCTATATTGATCAGAACCAATTTGCATGGGGTTAAGATATTTTCTTAAAGATTCTATTTGATGCACATATAATTTTAAGTTTAAGTTTAATTTTCAAATACAATAGGTACATCTCTCATCTTCAGAATAAACCGTACTTTGTTATATAGTTTTGACCGTGTTTTAGGTCAGGTCTCCATGCAAGTTTGTCCAGTAGATTACAGTCCTATGATTTAGTACACAGTCTATTTTTGTGTTAGAAAACCAATATCTTGTAGATTGATGTCTTTTATGTTTGTTTTGTATTTAGAGTGGTTGCCTTGTGCTGCCTGCAGCATTACACAGTGAAGTGGCACTGTTGGTGGTGGAGGCTTATCAGAAATACCTCACAGACAAACCGTACGCTGGCATCATCTCAGAAGGCCTCAAGCAGGTATTTGTGCAGTCTTCAGGATGTCTAATATGATAATTAATCAAATCATCTTATCTAGAGATAATTATTTATGCATGATGTGATAAACATCTCTGCTTACACTCCTCTTTCACTTTCTCCTTAGATGTCCTATCTAGCCAATATCATGCGTCTGGGCTGCTCTCCAGAGACGTCCTTTAATCAGTGGGCGTGGGATTTGTCACTGCGGCTTAAGCTCCACACCAGTGAAAGGAATCCCCAGGGTGCCTGGTGTCCACTGCCTTCTGCCGATGTGCCTAATGTTCCGGAGGTCACAGACTCGCCCACCATGCACCCGGTGCTTAAAGCCATCAAAGCAGGGATCCCCATTGGCTGTTTCCTAGCACTGGACATGAGCACCATTGGGCACAGGTTTATAAATCAACTAACTAATAAGTGTTCAGTTTAAAATCATTTAATATGATGTCCTTCTGTATCTGATCTTTATTTTTTTGCCTCAGTTTAGAGAAGTTTTGCAGTGAAGGCATTCCGTTGCTGAAGACCTTGGTTCAGACTCGCCATCTTAAAGCTGTGACCCATGTGCTGGATAACATTCTACCCATGTCCTATCACTGCCCTTTTTACCTCCTCAAGAACGAACAGTTATGATCCATACATGTTTTTATATTAGAAATATCTCACAGTTCTTTTTCTTTTGTGTATTTTGCAAATAATTCAAATGTAACTAAGAAAATAGAAGTCGGTGCAAAGAGCCAGCATTATGGATTTGTCTTAAGGGACAGCATAATGGGATGGCCTTAAATGTGCTTTAGCTCTATTGTTGGTCCTTAAGAGGGCACTACAAATTAGATTGCTTAACTGTGACCTTAAACAATAATAACATGCACAAAAGACCGATATGACTATTTTATACATTATTTACAGTGCTATATTTGATATCTTACAGGTTCCTGAGCTGTATTCAGCTGTTTTTGCAGCTTGACAGTGGGACACCCCAGAGCATGACCCAACAGGTCACACTCAAGGTGGCCCAGCATCTTATTGGCACCTCCAATTGTGAGAACATCAAGCTTTTTAATAGCATGATCCAGGTAGGTTTATATATAATTGGCAGCCGATTTTTCAGTACGGTGTACAAGTTCATGGTGAACACTTGGTGAACTGTAAATGTACTGTATAGAATCTTTCTTTTTATTGTTGTTCAGACTCACATCCTAGAGAGCTCCAGAGCCGGCAGAGTCGGTGCCGTTGCCGTTCTGGAATTCTGGCTGCAGGTTTTGACCAAGCAGAACCTCTGGCACAGAGACAAAACCGCTCTGTTCCTTCTGGACCATCTGTGCCGTGCTGCTTTCCTGCACCAGCAGGAGGAATGTCTCCATAAACTGCTTTACCAGCAGCACAAGGTAAAACACGTCATTCCAATTTGTGTGTAACGAAAAGGAAAATAATAAGACATAAATATTACAAAATGTTTGCCCCCTGGCAGAATGCGTTAGGTTACCACGGCGATAAAGGTCTGTTGTCATCTTTAATGGGTTGGATTGTGGCAGGAAACATCACACCTTCTTTCATCGAGGGAAATGCTCTGACTAGTGAGGTATGTGTATTGTGCTGTGTTTTTGCTGTATCGAATTAAATCCTTGTCTTTCTCACGGCAAATTTACAATAGTAAAAAAAAAGAAAAGCCCATAAAAATTATGGCACACATTAAATGGTTATAATCTTCTAATGATCTATCGTTACACAATGCTTTCATTTCAAGCACATAATTCATACTCGCACACACATTGTCTATTTGTCTGTAGGTGTGGTTTGCTTGGCTAGTTTTAAATATGGAGTCCATCTTTGAGGAAGATTCTCAGCTGCGACGCTGTGTGGAGCATGAGCTTGTATCCAACCCTGTGCTCACCCCAGACCATGCCCTCAAGGTTCGTTTTACACGTCTTCTTCCTCTCCTCTCAACCAAGCGTATGCTCTAAATTTAATTTTAAAAGTCTTATGTAGAGGATATTTAGAACTGATTTTATTTTTAAACATAGAGAAATTAAGAAATATTGTAAAATAACTCTAAAAAAAAAACTCTTAGAAATTGACTAGCACAGAGTGTTTTATTTTTTATTACATATTATTGAGTTACTCATTTCCAAAGTAAATACTTTGATAAGTTATTTACCCAGATGCTTTGTTGGTTTTTGAAAGAGTACCGTTGAAAATGCTTGCACTCTCATTCCCACATGTTGCAATTAATATTTTACTTGTTTGTTGCATTATTGTGCTTCGTTAGAAGGCTCAACTGCGCCTGAAACTGCATGTAGTGCCCTCCTTGCAGAGGCTCATGGTCTATCGGTGGGCTCAGCAGGCCCTGGCTACACCAGCAGATCACCCGCTTCTGCCCCTCATCTGGCAGAAATTCCTACACCTCTATCTTCGCCAGCCTGGTCCAGAGTTTGGGTGGGTTTCGGCTGTTTTCTGTTGTATCAATAGCTGACTACAGTAAGTCGTGTTTTTATTGTTTTGGTTTTTTTGTTTTGTGTTTTTTTTTTTAGACTGGAAGCTAAAGGCTGCATTGGGAAGCGCTATTTCCACAGTGCTGCACACATCACTCTGCTGAAGGAGCTCAAGCAGAGGCTGGTGGAGGTGTGCGATTTTCACCATGCAGCTGGCAAGGCCCTGAAAGTACTGAGTCCATCGGGTGACACACCCAGTGAGAGAGAGATTACACCGGGAACCCCTATAACTCAATCCATGACCTCTCCTGAGCTGCATGTCGAACTGGTTAGGTATGTGACGTGAAATATCTTACAGACTGCAAGTAAAATATTAAAAAAGGTTTTTATGTGTTTACTGGCAACTTTTCTGTATGCATTATTAGATGCCATAATACACAGAAACCCTAAAATGTGTTACTTTTTTTTTTTGCAAGGCTTTTCAGTGCTTTTGCACTATGGATGGATGATGAAAGCTTACAGAAGCAGGAATTGTACTTGCCCTCATTACCAAAACAGTATGATGCCCATCGGCTAGCCACAATTATACAAGGCCAGCAGGTTGGACCCTACAACAGGGTTTTCCTCTTTGCTCAATAATACAGTACTGTTAAAATCAGTTACCTAAGAATATTTTATATAATTATATATAAAATCCTGCATGATAATACGGTGATTCTTTTTTTATACAATTGTAGATGCATACTGTATATATTCTGGGGTATCTTTTAAATATGTATATATTATCTGTATATACATTGACTAATACTTGCTTATATTATATTTGCATACTTTTTTAAATAATTATATAATATTATAATAATTTTTCTAATATAATACAGTGTCAATTACAATTCAAACTGTATTTCACGGTAGTAAATAAGCTACTGCACATATTCACTACCTTATTTATTTGTTTACTATATATTTCTAATAGGAATTTGTAAGTTATCTAAATAATTACTTTGCTCAAGCTCAAACAACAGCACACATTAGACTAGACCAGGGGTCGACAACCAGTGGCTCTGGAGCCGCAAGTGGCTCTTTCATCCCTCTGCTGCGGCTCCCTGTAGATTTGGAAAATAAATATTTAATTTAAATTTTTTATTATTGTTAGTTTTTAAAAAATGTAATTATAAATTCTAAGATCATGATGCTTTTGTAACATTAAAGTAAACCGTGTTTAATTTTTTTATTTTTTCAAAATATGCGTCATAACCGCCGACTTGCGAAATCTGACACACAGAAGCAGGCGCATTTTTGGTTTGCTGCAGCCGGCAAGTTTAATTTTTTATGTCATGCATGGCTGTGCCACACATTGAGAGTGACAGACACGCATTTCGGTCTTTTCTCACGCTCTCCCGCCGCACATCGTATTCTCACGCATAAAAACGATCACATATTTAATAAGCCGCAGCGCCCAAAATGTATCAGTCCGCACTGCTGTCTCTGTGGAACCGGGCAGGAATCAAGCGCGTCTCAGTTCTTAGTCGAGCCTGACACTTATCAACCAATCAAAAAAGAAGCTACACAATAGCCAAAATAGAAAATAGTTAAAAATTTAACGCAACATCCAATGAAAAAAAGCGAGGGGTTGGAGAGGTCATGCTTGCCTGTCTTCAAAACTTGAGAGCCCTGGTCATGAAAACGAAGGACTCAATTATACATTAAACATTTTATTTGAAAGTAACCTTCAACCCAGCGTCTTTTTTCTTAAGGTTAGTTCAAACTGTTCAAAATATTTTTGTTTGCTTGCAGAAATAAAATTGCGTTTACTCGGTAGCAGTTCATTGATTTCATAACTGCAACACACTACAGTTTTTTCTATACTTTCCATAAAGGTAAAAAACGATATATGCAGTGTTATCTTCATTTTAGATGTCAAAAGAATTTTGTGACTCCCTGTGGTATTTTTTCTGTGGTAAACGGGTCCAAATGGCTCTTTGAGTGTTTAAGGTTGCCGACCCCTGGACTAGACAAATATTACACTAAATAGACTATTTTCTATTTCTTATTATTAATATTTATAGTTTTTCTGTATTTGTTTGGCTGCACATTGCACACTAGGTTATCATTAAACAGTCCTCTGATTCTCTGAATAAATACGAGTTAGCCACGTAGGTGGAGGACATACAGTAGATACCTGCTTTCTGTAGAAGTGCTTCCTTTTCTTTGCAGTAGAATAAAGCAACATTAGGTGATAGGATTTGAAATATAAAGGTTAACCACTGAGCATGGACAACGGGTCCCTTGGGCCCGTGAGGGGTCTTCTTCCCTTCTTCCTGTTATCAAGCCAGATTTGGTATAATTTGTGTCTCAGTTTGGCTCTTTTACAAAGTTCAGGTAGGGTTGATGCGGATTAAGCGAACTGTAGCTCATGTTGTTCACTACGATGTAGGAGACATGGATGGAGTACATAGACATTGAGAGAGTGCAGCATGAGTTGAACGAGGTTCTTAACCTGTGGGTCAAAGTCAAAAGCGAGCCTTCATTCTCCCAGAGGAGCAGCAGCTCCATCTTCACTGACTTCATCAATCCTCAGGCTGGTTTGTTCATATTATTGTTTTATCTATGTTAATCAAGTTAAAATGCCTGAACCCAATTTTTTTGGCTAATATATGC
This sequence comes from Tachysurus fulvidraco, assembly GCF_022655615.1. Taxonomy (NCBI): domain Eukaryota; kingdom Metazoa; phylum Chordata; class Actinopteri; order Siluriformes; family Bagridae; genus Tachysurus; species Tachysurus fulvidraco. The sequence goes on from NC_062526.1 coordinate 6,283,878, forward strand.
AGAAACTGTATTTTACATGACGTTAATATCATCGACTCTGTCACTGGTAAACTCTCTGGTCCATCATTTTAATGCTTAATTAAAGAGAGCAATATAAAAACATGAATGTCTTTGGGATTACACTCTGAATTTTACTTTCTCGAAATTGTCCTCTGTTGCTTCCTCACAGCACAAGAGCGTATCCTCACTAATCTGAAGAAACACGATGCCCCACAGTGTGCGCTGGTATTAGTTCCTATGAAGGCCCCAGTACCTGATATCTCTACTGGCAGCCTTTCTGATGTACACGCATCTACTTCTCTCATTCAGGAAGACCTCACAATGCTACAGCACCAAGCCAAGTAAGATATATATATATATTTAGCTTTAAGGCTGTACAGGAAGATTCCCATTATAATAACTGTGACTGTATTTCACCAACTATTATAAATCATTCGATTGCTCATTCAGTCAACTAATTAACAATAATTCCCACGTGTAAAAAGATAAAATCAAAACAGGTGAAAAACATACTCGTGTTAATGCAGAATGCTGACAAAATTGTACACTTCTTGAAAACGTTTTATTACACAATTAATACTTATTGCATATGTTGTTCGCTCACTGTACTGTTTATACTCCTTATATGAAAGATGACCGAAATTCCATCTTTCTATATATTTACAGAATTTGTTATTTTAAAATATTCTGCAAAAAAAAAAAAAAGAACTATAATTGAACTATGTGTTACTCAGGTTTGCTGCAGTGCGTGAGACACAGCAGGTGGTGCTGGACAATGATCTTCTAGAGTTGTTGCCTCAGCTCTATACCAACCGTGAGGAGCAGCTCTTCATGCAGCTGGAGTGCAGTGGTAAAGGAGGACAGCCATGTCAGGGCCCTGCACATATAACTGTTAAGGTGTGTTCTAAATAATTCGGCATATATTAACTTCTGTGCACTGTATTTCATTCTCTTGGATTCATCACCAGATTTCCTCGGAATAATCTGCTGTCTTTGATACTCTCTAGTACGCAGGCATGCACAAAGTGGAACCGGTGCAGAATCAGATCCAGTCCCTGAAGAGTGACATTAAGCAGCTTCAGATAGACGCAGTAAAGCCTCCTCCCCAGAGCCTCGCCGAGGCTGCCGTGCATACCGAGAACTTCATAACGTCAGTACTTCGCACATCGGCACAGCAGTTTTCAGCTATTGTCGTTACAGAATCTTAATATTTTTATAGTAGTATTTTTGGGTTTATGTCATGAATAAATTAACACACATTGTCATCCATAAACATTCCCATTATTAACTCATCTATTTTCTCTTTTTTAGGACGCTAGTCAACGCATACAAGTTACGTCCATCACCTGCCATGCAGAAAGTAGGCATTGCAGCATTTTATCAGATTGTGTCTTTAATTTGTGAAGATACCCAGAGACACCCGCCTACACGCCAGTTTTTCACTTCCTGTGTGGAGATCCTGGGGCAGGTAGAGTCGTTTATTAAAGCACATTTTCTGTTTACATGCATGTAGACTTTTCACATGCAGGATATACAATACAGAAATTAGTTATCTGTATATTAAGTACTGATTATTCATTAGCCCGTTTTTTCTTATTCCAGGTCTTTATCAGGGACAATCGAGCAGAGTGTAAGCGCATGCTGAAGACCATCCTGCAGAACAGACGTCTGTGTAACCTGCTGTCTCCCTACTTCACTCCCAACGCCGCACCCTCTGAACTGGTGGCTCTGTATGAAGAAGTGGTGACTGCTCTGCACGCCGACAGTGGAGACGTCATCTTCATGCTCCTCACGAAGGTGCGTCTTTTACTGACATTTCAACATTCTCCAGTTTCCTATAATATTCTTGTATTTTAAGGAAAATAAATATGAACTTAAAGGAACGTATTGTATCAGCCTTTCTGGGCATCAAGAAATTCTCAGATGAACAGCTGAGGGAGTTACTTCAGTCTACAGTATTCTACACTCATTCCTAAGCATTTAATTACAAACGCCTAACTAAATGCATAATCAAATACTTTCAAATAACTTTTATATTCTCTTTTGTCTCTCTATCAGTTTGACTTGGTACAGTGGCTCTCAACCAGTCAACCACCATTCACTGATCGCAGTCATTTGATAGAACTCATCCACTTGGCTCTCACAGCTTGTGGCCTGGAGCCTGAGCCTGAGGTCCTCATGCCCTTTAACCTTTTCTCTAAGCACTGGACCCAGTTGTTGGTCTACCAGTTTCCTGACCACTACAGCGACTTCCTCAGACTCTTCACACAGAGTATGTAATGTTCTTATTCTTACACAGAATTGTAGATGAGATGTAAAAGAAGTGTAATAATGTTTTATGACAAAAAGTCTACAGATTATTTATTTACATATGTTTTCACTGACAAACTGAAACACGGACATTCCTGTACGACAGGTAGTTCAGAGCAGCTTCTCAGCGCAGATTGCTGGAGGGCTTCCCTGAAAGTGCTCGGTTGTTCTGCTACTCGCAAAAATAAAGTGTCTAAAACGTCCTCCACACAGTCGGTCTGTCTTTCCCCTCAACAGGTAATATTCTGAATTCACATTTATTAAAAACACTCAGTTGGAACCTTTTGGTCATCATCCAAAAAAAAAAAAAAAAGCTTTTCATTGCTTTAAAATGATTGCTGTATTATTTTCCAGTGACTGCACAGAAATGTGAGTCAGAGCAGATTGTCCTTTTAAAACACAGCTAAACCTGTAATATATGATAATCATCCAGCTCTCACAGATTTCAGACGAGCAGAAAAAACTCCTGGCTCCAAACTCTAAATCTAAAACTATTTAGAATAATAGGAAAGGAGATTCAACATGCTCACTAACCACTTTTTGACTGAACCTACTGATAAATCAGGTCTATAAATTACTCATAGACTGCTAGCTTTGATCTGAGGCGTTTGATGATGTTAGCATGCTAGAATTTGTTGAGGGATTATAATATACTGCATGCTGGTTAGCACAGTGTGTAGTGTACCGATGATCCATTAATGAGGGTTTTTTTTTATATAGATTAGCATTAATTGGTCTGCTAAATGTTTTCTCATAAAACATTTAGCATTAATTTGTCTGCTAAATGTTTTCTCATAAAACAATATTTGCAAACATTAACATTAGCTTACATTTCTAGCTAGATATAAAAGTTTTCATTGACTGGCAAATTGCTGAAGATTCTTGAAGAAAGCATCTACATTTGAAGCACATATAAATTTAGTTTAGTAATTAATAGTAAGTAGTATTTTAGCAGTACTAAACTAAGCTTTTTTGGATCAGGTTTTTTGTGTCTGAATTTGTAGCTCTTTGCAGTTGGACATGTACTGACTAAGACTTGTGTGTATTATCTGAAATCATTATCAATAAGAGTAAACATACTCATAACATAAGTAACAGTTTAGTTATTTCGTATCTCTTTGTTATGATATGTTGTCGGTACCAAGGGGCGCCAGCATACACTTATCCCAGTTATGAACGAAATACTTTTTCCTTCCAGGTGAACGAAACAATCGAATGGCTCTCAAACTACTTCCTCAAGCTCCGTCTGTCTAAAGGAGACATTCTCAGCTTTGGTCTCCTCTCCAAATGGAGGCCGTACATCGAGGAAGTCAGGATGTTCTGGGAGTATCTGATCATGTACCTCATAGATCTGGAGCTGAACAACTGTAGCAAAGAGTCTGTGGGGAGTGGAAGAGTGGTGAAAGGTACAAGGATGACATTAATAAATGTGCCGATGCTTTTTATTGGACATGATGAATTAACAAAATTTACCCTTTTTTTAAAGCTTATCAAAATTTTTAGCAAACACAATTCATCATAAACTAACGATTCAGATGTATTTTTTAATTCGCCTACAATAACGTTAACTCAGATTGTTTTTTTTTATTTATTCACGTAGAGCAACGTTAATTCTGATTATTTTTAGTTTTTCTTCTCATGTCTCATGCTGTAGAAGAGAAAATAGTGAGGGATTTCTCATTTTTAAATAAGCTCTATATATTTGTGGTCGAAGAAAATCAATTTCTGAATTTTGAGTCATTTTTCCTACACACCCTTATAACTAGTTCGTAACTCCACACCGTCCAAAGGGCTCCTCCTACTTACACGAGTAGAGTTATGTCACAGATATTAAAAATCCAGAACAACTTTCAGGCATTGATGTGATAAGGCAGTGTTGATAGTATAACAGTGTTAACCTGGTGTTATTCAGTCAGCTCATTAGGACTGAGCTGTGGCTGCTGTTGTATTGGTTCATGCTTCTATTCCCGTTACATCCATGATGGGAGAACTCTATCTTTCTCTGTTACTGTGTTATTGTTGTTAATGTATTATTTTAACCTCTTCTCTGTAACGTATTTGCTTCTGCAGCTCTTGAGGAGCTATATACAAAGATGGCTAAACTCTTTAGCCCCTGGATGTTGGTTCTGGATACAGATGATGCGAGGTTTGCTCCACTCCTGCTTACTCATAGTATTACATAAGTGTTCATAGCTGAAAAATACAATGACTGTATTTCATGATTTTTTTTTTTTTTTTTTAAACATAGCAACCCTCGCTGTTTTCCCTGGCTTGAATCAGATACCACAGTAGCTGTCAGTCTTGTCAGCCTATACACAAAACTAACTGCAACCTTGCAAGACAAATTTAAAGGTAAAATTAATTCATGGGGATTTCAGTGGTGTACCAAATGTATCATATAAATACAATATACGTACTACCAGTAGCTTTATTTTTAATCAGATCGCCTGCTGCCTGGACAAAAAGGTGCCCTCTGGCTTCATCTCATGCACTACTGCAAGAGATGCACCTCTCCAAAGATGCCAGAATATCTTCTCTATAATTATCACACCGAGTACAGCCAGCTGCCCTGGAAAGATCTTTATCCAGAACAAACACTCATGAACCAGTTTTTCAATGTAAGAGGCTATACACACTGCACACACATACACGTCAGCACATATAGAGTCTAAATGTATCATAGACTGAGGCACAAAAGTCTATTTAAATATACATATAATCTACTATATTTCTAAGCATAATTTTTGTCTTCCGTAGGTGGAAAGAGGAAGTCCGAAGAGCTGTTTCCTGTTCATGGGTGAAGTTCTTTGTAAAGTGAACTGGATCAGTGTTTTAAATGACACCCTGAGCCTACAGCCTAGTGCCAATGCACACATGATGGTGGTTTATCTTCTTTACCTGATGGTGTTTTTAGCCAAAGAGGACCATCTTGTTAGCAAACCTGTGAGTGCTTGTATTCATAAAATAGTTTTTAGTCATATTATTAAAAAAATCATCTTCTTAAATATACTTCTAGACAATCAGTTCAAGTAATTTAGCTGAACAAAATAGTAGTTCGACCAACTCCATATTAATTTCTTTAATTAACGACGTAATGTCATTAAAATTCATGTACATGTAAAGGTATATATAACACACGTTCATGTTGTTTCTCAAACCTCTCTTTCTCTAATACAATATCTTTTCTCATCCAGAATAATCAACATTCAGATTTACTTTCTTGCAAATCTGTGTTTTGCATTACACAGACACACAATGATTTTATTATAGTTGATAAACTATAATCATATTGTTGCATGTGAGAATAAAGCGAGGCTTTTTACCAGAGGTAGCTTTAATTATGTCGGCTAATTTAATCTCTTCGACCTGGAATCTTATCCGTCATGCAAAGTTTTTTTTTTTTTTTTGGGTCAACTTTACTGTCAACATCCTTGGTAATCGGTATGTTATATCATGCATATCATAGCTGTTTATTAACTAGTGATACACGAGATAATGATACGCTACAATAATCAGCAGAAAATAGCATTATTATGCTCAGCTCTTCCACCTTTTAACCGTTTGAACATTCTATTTTGTTGAAATTGTCATTAAAATATTGCTTAGATTTGAGTTAGCTTTGATATTTCCAGCTGACAAAACTACGCTGGGTTAGTATCTTCTGTTTCAGCTCTTTTTTAATGTTCTCCACAGGATTCCCCTCTTTTAAGTCTCCTTGGCCAGTCAGTATCTCTGCCCTGGAACCTAATAGACATCTCCTCATACCAAAATGTCACAGGCTATGTGAGCACACACTATCAAGCTTCCCTTGTTCTCAGCCAAGAGACATCTTCACAATTAGTAGTTAAACTTCTCAAGATGGCTGCTGGCTTTGGCTCCACCTTAGATGGATTGCATCACAAGGTTAGCGTTATTTATTATACAAGCACAGAAGCTTTTTTTTTCCCTGTTTGTTTTTATGATTCTATTACATCGCTTGCTTTATCCGTTAGGACATGACTTTAAAGTGCCAAGCGTTCCTCCGTCTGATGGTGCAGTTTCTGACTTCTCTGGACCAGAATGGTGACATCAGCCTGGCTTCACTAGAAACAGAGATGGAGAAGCTTTTGGAGTGCATTGTTATTTTCAACCCACCTGGTAATAGGATTTGGCTTTTCTTTTGATTTTAACAGGGGTTCAGAGGTTATCAAGTATCTTAGTGTGGTATTACTTTTTTATTGACTTTAATAAGAATTTCATAAAATGTAATGTATTAGATAGATTAAGTCTTGAGGTGAGCATTATTATTATTTAATCCATCAGAAACAGATCTTCAGCAGAGGCACATGGCTACGTGCAGTCTGTTTGCTGAGATGTTGACTCTACTGAATGGCGCAAGTGTGTCAACAGCAGAGCAGCTTGGCACTAAACTTCATTCCTGGGTAGAGAAAAGGGCTCGAAGTCCCCTGGTGCTGCCGCTACTCACTGCCGCCTGCAGATGCCTGGCCTCTGTTCGCCATATGACTCGCACCACCGAGGCCTGCATATTGTCCTACTTCACTGATGGTAATTTTCTCTAAACACTCAAACCATGTAGGTGTTGAAACTAAATGGCTTGACTTTTAGTTATAAAGCATTTATACAAATTGTCCTAATTAAGTTCTTTTTAATCTGGTCATTCTTAATTTGTTGGATCTTTCTCAGGTGGTTGTGTGGATCCATACGCTGGCTGGGGGCCTATTCTGGTTTCTCTCCAGGTTCCTGAACTTACTGTAGAAGACTTTATCCAGGAGAGTCTGGCTCTTGGCAGCTACCTCACGCTGTACGTCTACATCCTTCAAAAGCTCAACATGGAGCAGACTCTGCTGAATGAGAAGAAGACTTTAATGCTGCTTAACTCCTGGATCAACCAAGTTTTTCCTAAGTAAATTTATGTACAATTTTGTTTGTAATACACTGTCTACATTCTGTGATATACAGTCCAAGTATCTAAGCCTTTATTAATTAGCATTCTATACAGTATATGTGTTTTAGTATTGTATGCATTTGTATGTGTGATATAGAGAACCTTCATTAGTTCTTATAAAATTGCTCAGCACATAACGATATATATTTGATGAGGGTGTAACTGTATATACATTATTACAGTGGTCCTGCAGATGAAGCCAAGGTGTTTCTCTGGTGGCACAAAGCCTTACACCTGCTACAGGTTCAGGTGGATCAGGGGGACCCATGTGGACTAGACACCCTGGTGCTCTCCGTGATATCCTTTCAGAACCACCTGGCCCAGCTGGGAGAGGAGCGACTCAACTCGGGCATCCTGGGAGCTATTGGCCTCGGACGCAAGTCACCGCTTTCCAACAGGCGAGATGCGTTTTAATACAATCGTGTAGTATAGCAGCATTTCTCCACACTACTGGAAAAAAAGATGATTTTAAGGAGTTGCTTTTGTAATGAAAGTTTTGTAAATTGTAATCGTTGAAAAAATAATAAAGTAAAAAAACATACTTAAGTAGTTATGACTTTTTTTTTTGTACATTACAGATTTCGGGTTGTTGCTCGTAGCATGTCAGCGTTCCTCCTGGTCCAGGTGCCTTCAGAAAGCCAGTTACGCATTCATGCAGGAACAGAACTGCAGCTTTCCTCAAAGGCCCAACAGGTACAAGCTTCAGATGAGGGTGGTGGATAGGCAAAGGTGCAATAAGTACAATTTGATGTATATTTTATAAACTACTTGTGTTTTTTATAGTTTTATGCTTCTTTCAGTTCACAATTTTCTTTTAAATTTATACATTGTGATATTTTAGACTTTTAGACCAAAGTGAACACAATTAAAGCAACCAGCTGTTTGTACCGATTAACTAGTGAAATATTTAAGAAGATTTTTGCATCCTCAGGCTGTGACATTGCTGGAGTCCATGTCGACCAATAAGCAGTATTCGGAGCTGCAGCAGTCCTTGAGCCAAGCCTGTCAGTTCATTAAGTACCCGGGTCACTGCCTGCATGACAGCAAACGCCTTTTATCCCTGCTCATCAACTCGCTCTACCCAGATCTCCATTACCTGGATATCATGCGCTAGCAAGGCCTGAATCATAGACTTGTCAACCAAGACGTTACACCAGTTGTGTTAAAATGCACAACAGACTAAAATTAAGGTCATTGTCTGGAACAAAGGTTTGGACTTTTTGTGGAATGCAGTGCCAAAGAGAAGCTATGAAAGGTGTGAATTCAGGCCTATAAGGCAATCGGGATGTCTGTAATGTTTCCTCTTCCTTTTTTTGCACATACCTTTATCTGATGTTGTCATTTTTATTTTCAGATCATTTTGCAGATGGCACTAAATCTTCACTTTTTCATTTCAATCAGTCAACATCAGAATAATTCTGATGCCTTATCTGAATGTTCCTTATAATGGAGCGATAATGTCCAGACATATTTCCTCAGACCTTAAATAATTTACTACACATCATCATAGCCTTTTAGCTGCAGACATACGGATGTCTTGTGATAGTAATCATGTATGATTTTCTCTGTCACTTATAGTCATGACATACCTTTGTTAGTAGTGTGCAATACGATTGGAATCATAGTGTGCGAATTTGCCTCCTTGTGTTTGAATCACCGTCTAATGCTGTGGGCCAAATAAATGCCAACAACAACAATAATAATAAATGCCATAATTGCTGGCCGTGGAAGTCACAGTAACAATTCCACAACTGGATTTAGTAAAAATGCAGGTCCATGAAACACAAGTAACAGATTTCATTCAAAATGTGCTACAGATTCAACACAAGTGAGATATATGTAGAGTTGTTGGATCTTAAGCAAACATTTTATAGGTTTCTGTTTTCCTCATTTTATTAGGAATTTTGGTGTAGAAATCAGTGCTTCCATATAAGCATGAAAGAAGCTACATCACATGCATAAATGAAGTGAAACAAGTTAATCTGTTGGTCTTTAGTATGGACGTGATCGAGAGAAGTCTGTGAGGATACGAGGAGGCCAGAAATAACTTATCCTCCATTCCCATGCTTTATTTTTATTTAGCCACATGATTAATTTAGTACGCACTTTAAATACAGTCTGACCTGGGAATCGTTGCTTGTTTGCTGAAACCAGACAGAAGTTCAAGTTCAAAACCTCATGGAGGTTTTTAGGATTTTTAATAGTTTTAATACCTTTCTGTTTTAGTTTTTTGGTTCTTGGATATAGTTTAGTTAAAACATTCAAAATTGGAATTTGGAGATGCTTTATTTTATGGTGAAGCACTTTTAGGTTTGATGTGTCGAGTGTACTTGAAATGAAAACAAAAAAGTGCTGAAGACGGTCCTTTAGGTTTCTCAATTCACACAAAACCCAGAATAATGCAGAGCCACTGAGAGGTCATGAAATGGTATACTCAATTTTTGTATACATTTAACTTGACATTGCAGCACACATCCGGGCTAATCTGTGCTTTTGTCTAAAGAAAGTATACCCATGGTATTAGATAAACTAATCTTGTAGGTTAGCGTTTAAAGAGTTGTGAGATAGAGATGTGTTCCAGAGACATACTGGGAAAAACAGGATTGTAACGAGAGCACTATTTTCCAGGGTTCCACTGTAAACCAACTGGTACTGAAGTACATATAAGAACATTATTGTCATTGGATCACTAAGAATCAACTTGATTAATGTATAATATAATAGCAAGCGTGAAAGCCTCCTGGTGGTCCTTGTTGATGAGACCTCAGTTGTGGTTCCTGGGCAAAGACCAAACCCAGCCACTGAAGTGCTAACTCTCACTAAGAGAGTTGAACAGGCACAGTAGCTGACGAAAGAACAACATATTAGCAAGGGAGGATCACTTGGATGACTTCTACTAATGCTAGAAAAGAAAATGTATGCTCACTATCCAATAATGAATGGAAATTCCACAGTATGTCTCTGTAAAGCATGTCCATGCCACAGGGGTTCAAGTCCCACCTTCGTTTGTGTGTGCAGAGCTGCATGTTCACTCTATGGTTCAGGGGTTTTCTCCAGTTTCCTCACACAGTCCAAAGACAAACGCTGTCGGCTGATTGGCATGTCTAAATTGCCTGTCGTGTTCGAATGTGAGCGTGAACGTGCCCTGTGATGTTAGACTATGTACTAAAATGCACACTATTACATACAGTATATTGTATTTGTTTAATATATGTTGGCATGTAGTAAATATATTAGATACCAAAACATAATTTTAGTTTCTAAACATGATCTGCATATTGCACCATATTTTGTGTTTAAAGACTTTATTGAACTTTATTGAATGGAGGCTTATTGATCCGCATCAGCTTAATAAATGAATCTTTTTGTCACCTCTCCAGGGTTCGATAGGACATTGAGATGTCAGAGTTCACACTGTCACTGTATGTGTCTTCTTGGAATTTTACAATGATTTTTGAAGTCACTTGAACATTTGTATATTGCTAATGTAAAAGTGAATAGCCTCAGAACACGTCTCTCAATGTCTCTAATAAAATCATAAAGTACTTCTTTCTTTTTTTTCTGTTCATTTGAAATGTATACGTAAAGTTTGCATGTTTTAGACAGTCTTGGAAACAACCAAACTGCCATAAAAAGTTAGCAGGCATGGACGATGTATGGTAATTACTGTCTAGGTGGTTTCTGTTATTAGGTTATGAAGAAGAAATGTATTTTGTATACGAGGTGGTGCGATACACATAAAGACTGTCCAAGAAGGAGCCAGGCATTTCCACACATTGTCCTCCTATTCGTTATTGCAGTTTCTACACTGCTAGGTGTAGAAATGGTTAATGCTTAATTGTTCCTAATTGTTAATGGTTCTTACTCACAAGCAGCAAAAAAGCACCAAATTATAGACAATGGTAAGTAATAACCAGTCAAACAAGAAGTTTGTGAGAATGCAGACGGAAGGGGAAAAAAAGCAATGTGTTGTGATGCCAGGTCTGCTTCTCTGATGTGGTTGCTACGGTGATGTGAATGACTGCAGTCCAGCAAAAACTAGACTTGCCTGATCTTGTTGAATCACTACAGAGCCTACAGCCCTCAACATCCAAAAAATTCAACCTGCACATCACACCAGTACTCTGATGGCTTAATGCTAATTCTTTTTGTTTAAAATCAAAAATAGAATACAGTGTTAAGGTAAACCTGTGATTATCTACAGACATGGTAACTTCTGGGACATCTGATAACACACCTCAGAGACTGCTTTCGAAAATGGATATTTCTCTTAAAAAGGCAATTTACATTATTCCTAGACTCTGAATTGGTCTTGCACCCTCTGTGCCTTCACTGTTGCTATGGTTATTTCATTTTTTACGAGCAGACAGCAGATGGGAGAATGTCGTTGAACGTCCAGGGTCTGTTCTTTCTCACTGTCGTGTCTCTCCACTTGTGACTCAACTCCACGTGTGAAGTCAACAGCTCAGTCTAACACCTTTAATAACCTGTAGTGTGTGAGACCTAAACATTTAAACCCACTCTGGTCGTCTGCTGCTCACGGTAAGAGATAAGTGTTGGTTTGTGCTGGGGAGATTTGGCCCTGACAGTTCAAGATTGTTTGAACATCCAATATATGGCAGTACTGAGAACAAAACACATTTTTATATCTACGCTTTGGCAAAAGGTTGTTTGTTCAGACCTGGTGACCTGGATTTTCTTCTAAGAAGGTAGGCTCTTTCTGGTTTCTGTTCACCAGACATTCGTTCTGTTAGTACAACATTACCAACGAAAGCTCTGTAGAACCTGGAACGAAGCAAAAATGGAAATACTGAACATCAGGTACGCTGCTTTGTGTTTAGCTCTTTTCACAAACATCTTTGGACTGAAAGCAAATGTTACATACCTGTTCATCGTTATACCACCTGGGGTTTCAATTCAATTCCATATCCAAAGATATTTATATCTTTAACATTCAAACTAATGCAGCTGCTTGTATTTATTTTATAGTTGTATCTAAATACACCATGTAGATATATATCCCTTTTTTAGGTGATTGGAGAGAAAAGAAACACACTGTTTTGGGGTGTCTAATAGGAAACCAATATTTACTTTTGTACCAAAATGTAGTATCCAGGGGTTTGTTTTAAATCCCATCCATTGGATTCCCCTTCAGGTTGGAGAGAATGAGGTTTTCATTTGTATGCACAAGGCAGTGCTGCTCTAACATCTCCTCAGAAACAGCCCGGTGGAGGCAGCAGTAGATCTGAGATCTGTCCTTATTTGAACCCTGAAAATTCATGTTGCTCAGCAATGCAGTGCGTACACACTTCCACGGACATGAAGCATGATCTTCAAATAACGTCATTCTAGCACGTATACACAGTTGCTAGGGTTTTTTTTTAAGTACACCTAGCAAATAGGCACACTTTATAGATATAGATAGTGACTGTTGCTTTGCTGTTTCTATTAATAGTGCATCAGCTCCCCTTTCCCAGTACCTCACATCATTGGAAAGGATGCAACGTAGACTCGCTGTTGATCTAATGTTATTTGTGAGAGGAACTACAGCATAGTATTTAATATCTCATCTGGGTTGAGAACCAACCCTTTAATCAAAAATCCCCAGGTAGGAGCATTACAGTGGGCAAAAAGTGCCTTTGATTACGTACTATTCATACGTGACCTAAATAAAAGTGCTTAACAACGAAGGGCCTAAATAATCAATTCAATTCAATTCAAGTTTATTTGTATAGCGCTTTTTACAATTGACATTGTCTCAAAGCAGCTTTACAGAACATAAACATAGAACAAAAGGTTATTATAAAGAATAATATAAAGATTGATAGAATGCAAAATTCAACATTAATATTAGATATATTTAGTTCACAATGTGTATGTATATATCCCCAATGAGCAAGTCTGAGATGACTCAGTCATAAACAATCATTAATTGTTAATAATAATTATTAAAGAAATTCACCATGGGCATTAGTATTAATAATAATAACTCACATTAGAATGAGCTGCCTCTGGGGAAGTACCAGCGATTAGTTAACGACTGTCATGTATTTAGGTGTACTCAAACTTTCCGTTGAACTTTACTGGTTTGCTTCATCAACATGTCAGTGGCTTATGTCTTCTAGGAACTTTCATCCAGTGGAATTAGGTATGATCAAATGGAATCAAAATAGCATTGTGACTGGAGCACTCAGCACATGGCTTAATGGCTTTAATAGGTTCTCATTATTAAAGAAAAATACTTTTAAACCTAATCCAGATTTTTTCTTTCCAGCGAGCCAATTTTTTTATTATGCACATTGTAATGTCTCAAATGACTGCATGGCAAAATTTTCTTAGAGTATATTCAGTCAAGTGAAAGCTTCCAGCTTGGAAATTTACAACAGAGAAGAACCAGAATTAGAATTAAAGTCAGCACAGCCTATAGTGTCATTATTCATTTAGAAAATGTAGTAATGAATTATAATGACAGAGCTGTAGCTGTACCATGTCTTTGTTTGTGTGTGCAGTAACTCTCATTTGTTTTCTTTATCAGTTAAAAAAAAATCAGTTTTAATATTGTTCATTTTGCTCATTTTAGTGTTAGCCATGTAGCTCATCAACTATAGTCTCTCAGTCTTGTACACACACAAGCTCTTAGGTCACTGTGTTAGACGCGGGGGATGAGAAAAAGAGGAGAGATGGAGGAAACACTGACTATCATACGCCTACTATTCGTCCTAGAAAAATCCCATGGTGAATAAAAAGTTTTGGACAGTATCCATCAAGCCTTACAAAGACCAGAGCAGAATTTTCTTAAAGTGTATATTGTTTATATAATGGAGATTTACCATTGTTTAGTTTTGCAGGCTTTAATTAGAGTTAAATTTGTAGCCAGAGTTTTCTACACTCATCCATTTAGTCCATTACCTGGACACACACCTGTTCGTTTTTGTTCATGACAGGTTTAGATCATGAATTAGATCTTGAAATTGTATATATTATAACAGCATTAATGTACACTTTCCCTGTATTTATAGTGTATATGAGATGTGTCACAGACTACTATAAAGTTTGCAGTTTTCCCAAGGTAAGAACTTGGGATCCTGTGGACTAAGACTGCAAAATGAATAACGGTCTGAAACAGAGAAGCAGTCTAAGAAGTGTAATTTTATTAAATTTAAAGTAAAGAGTAAATGTTGTTAAGAGTAAATGTTATCCTACAGTAACTTCCCATACTCAACGAGTTAGTTCTTTAAAACATTCATTGAATCTTACTCATAAAACAAGTCTAAAGTGAGGTAAACAGAGAACATAACATTAAAATAGTTTACTTTCACTCATGTTCATTAAAATCTGGAGTACATTCGATTACTAAAGGCTCTTACGTGGATAAAGAGTGTTGTGTTTGAGCCTGTTAATCGGCATTAGCCGATTCATTAGCCAATTTTTGCACTGTGCAGTATTATATTTTACAAAAAAACGTTTGTGATTTATTTACTCTTACATTATGGAGTATCTGGGAAAGAATGTCTCCTGCTAGATTAAAGATTTTCCTACATGCAACTCTAAACAACTATCACTTACACCCATCCTTTTTTCCATGATGAATCGTACCTTGCACAAAGCTAATCTGTGTGTACAAACCCTTACCTTTATCTTTCCTTTCTATAAAGAGATGTACACAGGATAATATATTCTTATAACACTGCGTCATGTGGGCACAGTAATACCTCCTTTTAGTTAAAGCTCTCAGCCAGATAATGGGCTCTAAGGGCCATGGCATTACAGAGAACAAACACAAGGGGACGCCTTTGGTGGATTACATAACATCTAATCACAAAGGAACTTGATTGTAGGTAGAAAAATCAGGACTTTGGGAGTGAGTGTGGTCACGCTAAGCTCTTTTTTTGTGTATGCTTTATTGTATCTGTTCTTAAGGACTCTTTATTCACACTGTGGCATAACTTAGCCCTAGGCTTATTATATGAGTGCTTCCAGTCAGGTAGATGAGTCATTAAAAGTAGGATTTCAGTAGGTGGTACCCCATCAGAAAACTATTACAGAATATACTGTGCATAACTACTTTGACACATCACTCTCTCCCACTCCCTGCCTTTTTTTCAGTCTCGGGTGAGTCACAACGGCCGGTTTGGTGCGACAGGATAAATGCTATTTTACAAACACAGCTGCAATGACAGTGAGACACTCCTGCTGACGGTGGTCATTATCTCTATTAGCATTAAAGAAGAGTTTGGGTTATTTCTTAAAGATATTTAGCACTGTTTTAGGGGTTTGATATATTGCTTAATGTATGCAAATGATCAGGTGATGGGTTGAATATAAAGAAACGATAAATTGTCATCCTAAGCATTAAGCATGTCTCTTAAAAAGACAGACAAAAGCAAAAGTAGTAAATAATAATAATAATAATAATAATAATAATAAAACTAAGTTTGAAACAAAAATTAATAGACATTTATGTCATTATTATTACTATAATAATGACATAAACAGCAACAAAGAAATATTACTATATATATTACTATAAACTATAAAATATTACTATATATTACTATAAACAGCAACAATAAAAACAAAAATATTATGTGAAAACTTTTCCAAAAAGATAAAGGAATTGCATAAGGATTTAACTATGGAGGTTTAGGGATTTTGAGGGTTCAACTCAATTTTTTAATAAATAGCCCAAAGCTATTATGACTGAGACCAGTTGGAAACCAGGGATAATAATTGTTTACTTATGCAAAAAAAAAAAAAACTTAAGAAAAAGTATATCTAGAAACAATGTTAAGATGTTTAATCTTGCAAATATAAAATGTATGGAGTGTGATTAAAGAGATAAGTAAGAAATAAGAGCATACACATCTGAATAACAAACACTCTTGATGTCAAACAGTGTGTGAAACAAAGGAACGTATGAAACTGCCAGTGACTTAAGAAACAGAGAATTACATTTGAAAGGTTGATCATAACAAGTGTACAAATGCTCCATTATGCAGTTATAAACAATGAACGGATAAAATAAAAATTTTTGGTGGACATTTGAGAAGCTTGTAAAAACACCACAGGGGTAATTCACAAGTCTTATCCTCTCTTTGTACTAATGCCAGCTCAGAGGTTTTTCTAACAGCTGCTATGACAATATCATATAGTACACCGGACCGGGAATTCCCACTGTGCGTGCTCCTGCTGCCTGGTGTGATGGCGATGCCAAATCCTGACACACTTCTACTTTTGTCTTTTATTTTCTGCATACTGTCTAACATATGCTGCCAGCTCAGACATTAAAACCACATTGCATCCAAAATGAAAAATATTGTTTTTTGTTTATCACCGTCGGTGACATCAGAAACTTTGATCCATCACCGACCGATTTCTCTCTTTATTACTGTCGGTGTCACCACATGACATCACAATGTAGCCTATGTGAAGATGATAGAGTCAGAGTTGGGAGAAAATCTCACTATATCCTGTATTACATTTGGAGAATTTTCACTCCATCGCTGCTTGTCATGATTTGCTTCAGATTCCTGTTCTGCTCCTGATTAGATTTAAACATGCACAGATCACAGAAAACTGATATTAAGGCTTGGAGGAACAGATAATAGGCTAATTGGTGTTCGATGCTGCTGTGATACTGACATTTATACAGTGAACCAAGCAGACTTTTTCACCATGATTTTGTTGCCAAGTTATGCAAAGCACAAAAGGAATGATGACAGCAGGTTTAAGACAATTTGTGTCCAGAGTTGTGTAAGATGGTTGTCAGTCAGCACCTCACACATACAGTCAAATCCAGTCTAACACCAGTCTAACATAGGCTTGGTATTGGATTGATGCATTCCTAATTAGACTGACACTGAATGCCAGGCAACACTATTTTGGCACCATGGATTAATATTACATACGATTGTGCCCTGATCTGAAGTAACATCTTCAATTTTAATAAAAAATTTGATAGTGTTGGTAGGAATCCTGTGATTTCTTCATATATTGCTTACAGGAAATTTATTTTCAGACATCACTCAAGTTTTTCTGTCTTCCTCCCTGGGAAACCAGAACAGTCAGTGATGTGCACCATTATATTAACTTCATTTTTTAGGATTTGAGGATGAGATGAGATGAGATGAGATGAGATGAGATGAGATGAGATGAGATGAGATGAGATGAGATGAGATGAGATTAGATGAGATGAGATGAGATGAATGAGATGAGATTAGATGAGATGAATGAGATGAGATGAAATTAGATGAGATGAGATGAATGAGATTATATTGGATGAGATGAGATGAATGAGATGATATAAGCTACAATGAGATGAGATTAATGAGATGAGATGAATGAGATGAGATGAGATAAAATGAGATGAGATAAGATGAGAAAAGATAAGATGAGAAAAGATTAGATGAAATGAATGAGATGAGATTAGATGAAATTAGATGAGATGAGATGAATGAGATTAGATTGGATGAGATGAGATGATATAAGCTAAAATGAGATGAGATGAGATTAATGAGATGAGATGAGATGAGATGAGATAAAATGAGATGAGATAAGATGAGAAAAGACAAGATGAGAAAAGATTAGATGAGTTGAGATAAGATGAATGAGATAAAATGAGATGAGATGAGATAAGATGAATGAGATGACATAAGATGAGATGCCTCTCTTCTAACCAGCACACGGTAAATGTGATGCTGTACTGTGGAGGCGGCTCTCAGGGAATCACTGTAACGCGCTGTACCGGTGGGCGTGGCCAAGCCCATGGAGTTACAGTTCAGACAAGCAGCAGCCGCCAGTCAGCAGAGCGAGACTCAGACACGGTAAGGAGAGCGATCGTTTTTATTAAAGGCTTTAACACTATTAACATTATATACAGTCACTGCTTTTGGAACAATGTGGGTTTAAACAGACCTTTTTTTAAGCTTCGTGACTACAGCAGTCTCAGGGGATGTCGAGATTTAAGCTCGCATAGATGACTTCTTTATTTACTTCGAATTAGATCAGAAATGATGTTTATATTGATCTTTATGGTCATATGGTCACCCTGTTCAGCATGATGAATGGACACATCATGTGTACTGTACATTGTGTTATTAACTCCGTTTAATAACAATTGGGAATGATGCCTTACAATAATGGACCATTATTATGGATATCACTCTCATATGTGATCAGATCAATCCAGGCCCCAGTGTTATTCCCAGTTGTGCTTATAATCAGTCATTAACATCAACCCTTTTTTTTTTTTTTTTAATTCGCTTATTACTGCGATTTATATTTGATTTTGCCTGGTAGGCTTTGACCGTGCTGCCCTTTTAAACTACAAGGACGAGGACACTCGTCCAATTATTTTCGCATTACTGAGGAATACCGGGAGAACACGAGACTCTCGCGCCATTGTGACGTCAGAGGCTTTGATCCGTCACCGACCGATTTCCCTCTTTTATCACCGTCGGTGACATCAAAGGCTTTGATCCGTCACCGACCGATTTCCCTCCTTTATCACCGTCGGTGCTACATGACATCATAATGTAGCCTATATGAAGATGATAGAGTCAGTGCTGGGAGAAAATCTCACTATATCCTGCAGGCATTTGGAGAATTTTCACTCCATCGCTGCTTGTCATGATTTGTTTCAGATTCCTGTTCTGCTCCTGATTAGATTTAAACATGCACAGATCACAGAAATCTGATATCAAGGCTGGGAGGAACTAGGAGGATAATAGGCTATTTGGTGTTCGATGCTGCTGTGATACTGACATTTATACAGTGAACCAAGCAGACTTTTTCTCCATAGTTTTGTCACCAGGTGGTGCAAAGCACAAAAGGAGTGATGACAGCAGGCTTTAAGACAATTTGTGTCCAGAGTTGTGTAAGACGGGTGTCAGTCAGCACCTCACACATACAGCTTAAATGAAGTCAGTAGCTCAGTGAATCAGTCAAATCCAGTCTAACGCCAGTCTAACATTGCAAGCTAATATCAGGCTTGGTGTTGGATTGATGCATTCCTCGTTAGACTGACAGCTGAGAAACTCAGACACTCTGCATGCCAGGCAACACTATTTTAGAATCATGGATTAATATTTAATACGGTTAGTGCCCTGATTTTAAGTAACCCTTTCTAACAGGTTCTCAAATTTGACTAAATATGGATATGCAAAATAAATAATCGGAATAAAATTTTAAAAAAATATACAACAGTTGTTGTTGAGTAGGTGTAATCTGTTAAGTGACTAGGATCATAATCTAGTCGTTGATGCTCTGTTTAACCCAAAACCTTGTCCAAGTTGTCATCTTCTAAAATAATAATAAAAATCATTTTATTTCTTTATTTATTTGATAGCGGTGGTAGGAATGCTGTGATTGCTTCATATATTGCTTTTTTAATTGACAGTCATGTATATTCGTTAAAGCATTGATTTGGTTTAAATAGTCCTTCCTATTTCTTCCCAGCAAGAAAGGCTGGTTCCTTGAAGCACATTATCACTCTAAACCATGGGAAAGGATTACTACAAGATCCTGGGCATTCAGTCTGGTGCCAGTGAGGAGGAGATCAAAAAGGCATACAGGAAGATGGCCCTCAAGTTCCATCCAGATAAAAACAAGGATCCTAATGCGGAAGATAGATTCAAAGAAATAGCAGAGGCATATGAAGTCCTAAGTGACCCAAAGAAGAAGGCTATTTATGACCAGTATGGAGAGGATGGTAAGTGGCACAAGATCAATCCAAATGTTTATGTGGTTTTAAGCAGTGACGTTTAGCATCCTGTTGTTGTTTTTTGTAGTCAGCAGTACGAAGAATAGCAGTAAGACAGCAGTAAGAATATTATGTATCGTATAAAAAAATTTCTAAGCATTATTGTAATTATCTATTTATTTAAGTTTGAAAGTTTGCTTATATGACTTTAACGTGACAAAAAAATAGTCAATTTTGGCCTGCATAAAAAGGCAAAAAAAATAATGTTGTATGCATATATGTATATCCTGTGGCCTACAATGTCTTTCACTGGATGTGTACATACTAGGCGTCTTTCCAGAACGACTCATCTATTTTTAGAGAGCTATACATTCTTGTTTTTCAGACATGAGCTGTGAGTTTTCGATCTGTTGGGAATACAGTGATATTTGTTCTACTCAACCGTATATGGTATATGAAGCCGAATAATACCATATACACTATATTTATCTATAGATATCTATAAATATATATATATATAGCCGTATATGATCGTAATATTAATATTATATGTAGCTATAAGAAGTTTTTTCTTTGACTATAGCCTTCAAAGTTACCCAGGTATTTCTCAGGCACTGACTATTTAGCATGAAGCTGCAGATAACATCCCACAGTTTAATATTACATAGCTCTCTGGGGACCCAGCACTAGATTTGAGACACTTCAGCTCTGCACATCATTGTAACTGATGAGATATTAAATGAAGCATTATGTTAAATGCAACCAGTCCTCTATCTATAATAACTCTAAAATAAATACAATGTAATTGGATAAAGACGTTTCAATGTTTTTTAGCCTCTTCTTTTGCTGATTTGGCCCAACGAGTCTATTCCAATGTAACACCAAGAAGGATGTATATCTGCTGAGTTAAATATTTACAGTGGCATATATTCTATGTGTAGAAAAAGTCTCAATAGTTACAGAGGATGGAAGTTAGTGGGTATTAATTGTGTGAGCCTTAGAGAAGTTATATTATTTATAATGCAAACATGTAATAGCATTTTAAAGGTAAAAGGACATATAGTGCTGATCAGGCCAAAGGGAGCTTCCATGTTAACATGATTTTCTATTAATTGCTGATTCAAGTTTTCAATATTGATATTCAAAATGGATACACAAGGACCACTTTATGCTTGATTGAGGATAAGAACAGTTGTAAGGTAGGCTTTTGTCTGTGTACTGTACCCATCTATCCAAATGTCTTGTCTTCTCTCAGTATCCAAAATAGAAAGAGAGTGACACATACTCTTGGCCGGCTCCTTGCTGGAGAAGTATGTGCAGTTGCAACCAAAACAAATTTAGTTGTGGAGTTAACTGACATTTGCTAAATGGTGCTCTCAAATAGTGTGTCTACTAAATTATCATCTAAACTACAACTATAAAATGTGCATACAGCCTGCTTTACATAGCACAACTATTTCTGAATTCTATTAAGACATGGACAGAATTAAAAGCTATGTATCAAGCCACATACATTTGGCAGACACCCTCATCCAGAGCGATTTACATTTTTATTTTATACAACTGAGGGATAAGGGCCTTGCTTAGGGGCCCAGCAGTGGCAGCTTGGTGGATGTAGGATTCAAACTCACAACCTTCTGATTGGTAATCTGACACCTTAACCACTAGACTACCCCATCCCCATGTTTAGTGTGTTCATACTGAGAAGTGCAACAAGATGAGATGTATTAATAGTGAAATTATGTAGGAAAATGAAGTGTGGAAAGATGGATGTATTTGCACTCACTGGTTACAGCTCGGTCTATGCAACAGTAAGTCAGAGGCCATCTCAGGCTGCTGCAGTTGGATTGCTACATTATTTAATGGCAAACACCTTTGTCTTTTTCTCAACATGACTGATTTGAGATCTCAGAATCAGTTTGTGTTGTTTTTTTTTTTTTTTGCAGGACACAGTTTTGTTGTATTAGTAAATAACCAAAGGTTAAACCCTTTTATAGGAGATTCAGTGTTAATGAAATGTTACCAGCACATAACTTATGCATTTCAATTTAATTATTTTTTATTATATTAACATATCGCTTAGAAATCTCTCAACATCAAGGAGAATGTTGATCCAGCCATTCTAATCCAGACATTCTATAAGCTTTCATACCCTGTGGATGTGGACAAGTCATCTTGGTAGAGAGCAGTCACATTGGGATAGAAATAGTCTATCAAGGTCACAAGGGTCAGTCAGAAAAACTTAATATTGATTTGCATTGACATATTATTTGATGCAAAATATGTGAGCACAATACCCTCATAGCATAACATAGCATTAAAGAGTGCTTAGAAGTCATCTGAGGTGCTTGAATAACTTAGTCTAACTCCTATGATCACATAGAAGGTAAGCAAAGAGCTCTTATGTAGAATAGAAGTAAGAAATTGTATTGGGGTAAACAAATCTAAAGCCATATTAATATTTCTACTAACTGAGACACGTATTTCTAACCATGTAAAAATATTGATATATCTTCTCAGGATTTAAAAGTGGAGGAGCTGGCTCATCCAGTGGACCAGGCACTACGTATCACTACACCTTCCATGGGGACCCACATGCCACATTCGCATCTTTCTTTGGTGGGTCTAACCCCTTTGATATTTTCTTTGGCTCTGGACGTCATTGGAACATCAGCAATGGTGGTGCAGACCATGACATGGACATTGACATGGATGGAGATGATGACCCATTCAGCTCCTTCAGCCACTTTGGCTTCAATGGTCTCAATGGGTTCCATCGTGGGGCAGGTCGGAGACCTCGTAACGAACCTTTGCACAGCAGCAGCGGCAACACCAGGAGGAAGGTACAGGATCCTCCTGTGGTACACGAGCTGAGGGTATCTCTGGAGGAAATCTTCCATGGATGTACTAAACGCATGCGCATTACTCGACGCCGCCTCAACCCAGATGGAAGAACAACTCGGACAGAAGACAAGATCCTTAATATTGTCATCAAGCGAGGCTGGAAAGAAGGGACCAAGATCACCTTCCCTAAGGAGGGAGATGAGACACCAGAGAACATTCCAGCTGATATTGTGTTTGTGCTCAAAGACAAGGGTAACCCGCACTTCAAGAGAGATGGCTCTAACATCATATACACTGCCAAAGTCAGTCTTAAGGAGGTGTGTGCACATTTTTCTATTTTTTTATGTGCTGCATGTTTTTTTAAGTGCTTCATTTTACAAGTTTTGAGCCAAATATCAAATAATATTAGATTAGTGTAACTGTGCATAATCAGTGTAGGAGTGAAAGCTAGTTAAGGAATATTATAAGAGAAGAACATTAGGATGCTTTAAATAGAAGCTTGTTGGACATTATATCACTTTTTCTGAGTCTGAGGAATTTCCAGCAGTAGTGGTCTGCCAAGTGAGATCTAAATCATGCAAGAATGTTTATTAAAACATGATTTGATAGTGTCAAATGCTGTATGCAAGTAGATCACTGACCAGTATACCTGGCACTGATTCTGTACTACGATGTTCCAGAAACCGAAAACTCATCATGTTGGTTAATTCTACTTAAAAAAAAACGACTTTCACCAAAATTGCACATAAAAAGAGTTGTTGAAATGTTAGAGAGGATCAATTTGAGAAGCCTGAAATCTGCAGCAACTAGTTCAAGACACTTAAACAGGTGAAACATTTTCAGTTTCTGTAAAGGCACCATAACCACTGATAATAGTAACATATAATACTAGCAAGTTACACATTTTACTTTAGTATTCAAGTAGTAATGTTAAGTATAGATCTTGCAACCAAACATATCGAGCATGACTACAGTCATTAAAAAACTGGATCAGGACACCTCTTGCCTGATGAACATGAGAAATCTTATTATGTTGGCTTTGTAGAAGCCAACGTTCTGTTTTCCTATTTAAGCTTAGACAAAAATTTATAAATAGTAACTCCTCCTAGGGCTTTCGAGCCACATGCACCAAATTTGGATATGTTGTAGACCCTGGTCTGAAGTTTGTTGTTACTTTTCAAAGCGATCCGAGTACCGGTACTTCCGGTACCGGTTCTCAAAATGACCTTTTTTTGACATATCAAAACACTCAGCCCAATATGGGGAACTTCATCAATAGTATTCGGATGACGTCACATGCTCGTCTCCACTTTCCTCCAAATGTATTGGCACCCTAGCTTTCTGTCTACTTGCTTCAAAAGTAACACTGACCCTTGTGTCCACTTGCCTCCAAAAAGCACCATGGATGCTTTTGCTAGTGCCAAGTTAATCCTATACCAGAATTGTGTGTAAACAGAGCAAAACTGAGATATTTCACCAGATATTTGACCATTTATATATTATTTGACTATTCATAATGAGCCAAATGTTCTTACTACTTATAGCCCTATTTAAGGTGTTAAGGATCTTAAAACAAGATAGCATAAGTAAGTTGCATGAGTAAGTTAGTGAAGACCCAAAAGGTGTTGAGCAGCACCCTGTCAACCAAAACGGAGCATAATATATTTTGTACATGGGAAAATTAACTGTAATGCCATATACAGATACTTTTACTCTATTTGATGGGACGTGAAAGTAGAAATGTGAAGCTTTCATATCATCCCTTTAGTTTAGTTTAGTTTAGTTTAGTTTCAGATCCAGTGACGGTTGTTTGATCAGTTGGCTTCTGTGAATTGACCCAGACATAGATTAGACAGATTTACTGAGGCCTAATAACTGGCAACTGTCTCCTGATTTTTCTCCTCTTATAGGATGAAATAGAAGGCTTAGCTCACAACATGCCAGCTGTGTCCAGATTAACTACTGACCTTGTTAACCTCACTAAATTTATATAGCGTGAGGAGACATAGACATAGTTATAGCCAGTGCATGTGAAATAGTGTTATAAAAGATCAACAGGGTTTCACAATCACCAATTAGTGATGAACAAACTCGCTCCTACAAAACAGATCACAGTGTTTTCCTTGGCTGTTTGATTTCAGAAACAAGTACAGAATCTATTCCTGTCTTGTGCCATAGAGCAGAAGATATAATGATAAAATGTGATTTATGAGGATTTGAACGCTCCATGCTTTTGAATGGTGGTAAATTGAGTCAGCTTTTCTGCCTGATCAGGACCCTTACTTGGTTTATCCTCTGCCACTAAAGTGTGAGCACAGAAGAATGTCTTGTTGTAGTGTCATGCACCACAGCACACTGTCCTCGCTCTGAAAAGGTCTAACCAGCAAACCGAGTGGATATAATTGCCCCGCGAGTGTGTATCAGTCATGTATTGTGTATTTAATTTCAGCTGGTTTAATTTCAACAAAACTGGTTTAAAAGAAAATCAGTGTAGTGAGCAAAAGGTAGCATGTTAAACAATCTTAGCTTGTTGAGGAGGTTTGGTTTGTATACTGCCTGACATTTGTCTCAGGGAAGCTTTTTTTTATTAATATTATTATTATTATTGCAGTGCTGACATGCCTTTGGTCAGTTTTAGTGTTTAACTAAAGTTTTTCTCTAACTCCTAATTAGTCAAATCTTTGCTGAGAAAAAAAAAGGATAAGAAAACAAGTAATACATTCTTACTAAAAATAGGTGGTCCAAGTCATCGCTCACACTCAGCCTCTCACTTAATTATTTCAAAAAAGCTTTAATGGAATATTGAGTCACCACAGAATGTACCAGAGCATTATGTACCATAATCATTTGTAATGTTAAAAGAAGTGGGTGCTTTTCCTCACCTGGCTGTCTGAAAGCATGATGATCTCAGCGGTCTAGAAAATACAATTACGTCTCTGCTTCACACATGAGATGAGGTTTCTTGTGCCAGCAATTTCACGTTCATTTTAAGGAAATGTCTCCAGAGCTTGCAAACATAGCCTGCTTTTCTCAAAATAGACTCGACTGCATTTAGTTTACTCTCTTAACTTGAGCAACGGTCTGTTCCTTCATAGCCATGAAAGCATGTTTTCATTTTATGGATCCTCTAATCTGGGATAGGGTTTAATATCTTTTCAGAGAATGGTATTAGATATGCTGCTCCTCATTGTACTCATTAGAGGTCCACATTGATGAGAAGTTAACACAGCTCTAATATCACAGAGGCAATAAATTGGCCTGCCATCTGTCTTATGGTGTCTCATGGACATGCAAACTTGCCCATAAATCTTTGTCAGCCTGTTTATGATAATCACATTTGTAGATAAAGATAAAGAGATGAGATAAGTTTTACCCCTCAGAGTCCCAGATAATTATATATAAGCATATAATTTAGTAGTAACTGTGAATGATTTAGTAAATACAGTCAAATTAATTAGAAAGGTTTGGATTTGGGAGACAGACGGTCGACAGACCATGTGGTTGTAGGGGTTAAAAACTTACCAAAGTTTTGGTCTACATTTAAGGAGCGTATTGAGTGTACTCAAGAACTCTGTTTCGAGTAAACCTCAGAGCCTCCTTGGTTACTTGGCACGAATGACCATGTATTAGCAAGATAAGTTTAGACAGAATGTGAGCCTTACTGCACACATATAAACACTTGTATCATTAAAGTTTGATTAGTAGTAATTAAACCGAATTTATGTCCCTTCATTTTAGTGAGCTATCCCATCGTTTGGACATTCATGTCAAAACCGAACTCCTCAGCCATTGTTCAACTTTAGGCCAGTCATAAAAATGCAAGGCATGCTGGCACGGCCAAATGTTTGTGTGAGCGTCAGCCATGTCCTGTTTAACATGAATTCCCCTTTGCTGCTGCTCTGAAGGGAAGCGCTGATGTCATTGCTAACACAACTCCTTATCTCTTGGGGCAGCTACTCTGTAGTTCATTCCGGCTGTGCTGCTTCTCTATAATCTGAGATGAGTAATATTTAAAGAATGGCCATTCCTGAAAAGCTGAATTCGAGTTTACAAACCTCCCCTTATGAACCTGCATTCGAATGGTAACAGAGAGGTTTGAGGTTTAATAAAATGTGCTGGGTCTTGGATTTAAATCATGGAAATACAAGAATTAGTTGGTAGTGAGTGAGTTTGTTTTGTGTATACCAAACAAAGATGAGTGGAAATGGCTGGTGCACAATTCTAGAAGATTCCTTGTAGTCATGGAACGATTTGACCCCTCTGACAAGCCTGCCAAGTATTTACAACCTCAACTGATTCTTCAGTTGCTCCATTAGGACTGCAAAATGAGAACAGCAGCTAAAATTAACTTCACACCACTAACCCCCCCCCCCCTGTACTATAGCATTTGGCACACTCACTCAGATGCCAGGCTGTCACCAATTCACATCTGTGCAAACCTCTATTGTTACAAAGATTAAAAAATTACTTTCTTTCCAAACGAGGCATCATAAAGCATCGCCTTGATTTCTATGATTTTTCTATTGTTTTTGAGACTGACTCAGAATGTGCTTTTCATGACCCTGCTTTCACAGACACTTTTTGAGGACATAAATGGTTGTGGGTGGTTGAGGACATAACAGAATAATCTACAAAGAAAACGAAGGTTATGAAATCAGTTCATCAAATGAATAAAGTGACAGTTGGTCGTGATAATATATGGGAGCCCGATATCTGTCAGTAACTTGAGAATGAAAATGTTATGAGGCTAAGCAATGCACAAGGTCTCACTGATGAGAATATATGGGACAAAATATCACACACACTTAAAGTTAGTTGCATTAGTGTTTCAAATCCATAATGCCCTACTGGTCATGCTGTGATTCTTCCAAATGATAAACAGGATGAAGTTAATTCTTTAATTTAAGCCAAAGAGATACCACATTTATATTTCTCTTGTCTGTTGTCTTCATGAGTGATGTGTTCTTTGATAGGATTACTATTTTTAGTTTCTCCTCCAAAGGCATTTTGGGAAAAATAAAAGTGAACAATCCAAATCTTACTAATGTGCCAATGACGTAGGCTAGAAAAATATCAGTTCAAACGGAAATCGAAGTGAATTTTCACCTTGTGTAATCACATGACTGCCTGCATGAATCTTCAGTCTGTTCTAGAAAGAAATCAGCCTCACCCTCACTTCTTCATCAACGATCTGTGTATATTTCTTATAATGATTAGTGGTGCTGTTGTGCAAAAACAAAGTGCCCCATTCTGAATTATGTTTTTCATCATTATATAACATGTATTTGAATCTTTTTATTATTATCCTTAGATCATATAGAGGTCTGTCATTAATTAGAGCATTGATATTAAATGGGATTTGAATTACAGCACTATTGCATGAGCTGTTGAATCAATCAAGCAATGAATCAACCAATTTTAACCAATTGGAATGCAGAATTGTATAAAGAGTGGTTGTATTAAAAAAAAAAAAGTTCATTTATGGTTTTAAAATATTTCGTGTTTATTTATACTAATGTCATTGGTCTTACACTAACTCTTTCTTTGCCAGGCCCTGTGTGGTTGTACGGTGAACATTCCTACCCTAGACAACAAGGTCATTACGCTGCCCTGCAACGACATCATTAAACCAGGAATCATAAAAAGACTTCGGGGTGAGGGTTTGCCTTTACCCAAGAGTCCATCCCAGCGTGGGGACATGATAGTGGAATTCCAGGTGCGCTTTCCGGACAGGATACCTCCTCAGTCCAAAGAAATCATCAAACAGCACTTACCCCAGTCTTAAAGCCATTTTATCGGATTTGTCCTAATTTCTATTTTAAGATAAACATTATCTTTCACAAACATTAATAATGATCCAGTGGAATGGAAAATGTGCAAAAAGGACCGGAAGTCAACTTCATTATTTTGTTACCCTTTTTATTATATTTTGCCCTTTTGAGAGGAGGTGGGGGAAAAAAGACTGTTTGAAGACAAAAAAAATAAAGATTTTCTAAGCAGTTTGCTACTTCGAAGCCTATGGCTTTAATCCATGACCTTTTTCATTTTCTACTCAAAGTTTTTCACGCCATTACTTTGAGACAAATGGAAAACTACTGTATATGTAAAGAAGGCTGTGGATGATGATGATGCTATGCTTCTTTGTTTTGCCTCGTACACATTGTCCCTTTTTTAGTCTAGTTCAAGTTTGAATTTTGAATAAAAGCAGAATTTAGGATAACCCTTTGGTCCTTTTGAGTTATGTGCTAGCATTAGCACCAGCGAGTTCAGTCGAAACCATTTGATACATTTTTACTCTCAGAACCAACCCAGCAGTCTAAAGGTGCTTTGTTCTCTGTGACCAGATTATTAGGTGCTGTCACTATTTACAAGTCATTAATGATGTGATCACAGAATCTCGAGTGCCTTAATACGGCTCCGACTAGCTAGATTTTTAGAGTCGGGTGATGAAATGAAAAGACCAGTGTTTTCAACTCAAACAAGGCCTATTATGGTACTGTCTACGCCACTGAACAAGCGATTATTATGTCATTGCTAGATTAGCCTGCTCTGGCAGTCCTGTTTAGAGCCCTGCTTTTATTTGCTCATGTACTGATTTCATGTACTGTGATTGGAAATGTTCGATATTGATGTTCTGTTGATTGTGTTTTTGATATTTACAAATTAATCCAGGTTTCCATTAGAAGTGTACATAAAGGCTTTATGTCTATGACCCATATCAGCTTTTTTTTTTTAAATATGTCCCTGACACACTTTCTTATACAGTCATAAGTCATGGTAGGTTTAAGAAAGATTAGAAAGTGAGCATTAGTTGAAATGAACATCATAAGGGTTCATTGTAGCTGTATATAAAAGCTTCCCTGTAACTCACGAGAGCACTTTCAGAAAACTGTGAAGTCAGAAAATGATGTTTAAGGTTAAGGTGGGTTAATATCACACACTTTTTGTATACTGTTCAGTGCACACAACCGTGGTTTAAAAAATGTTGGGAATTGTGAAGTATATGCACACGATAAAGTGGACATTTTTGAGTTTTAGTATGACTGTTGACACTTTACTATTTTAGATGTACACACTTTATAGCTACAATTTTCTCTTGTTACAACAAAGATTTCTATACATTTGTATCCCTCTAAAAGAATTTGAGGTATTGCCTTTTAGCAATATAGCCTAAATTTGAGCGTGTTTTTTTTTCTTCTCTTTCATACAGACAATCAATTGTAAACCCACATCTCTCTCAAAAATGATTCTCAAAAAACATGAAACATTTGAAATGTGCCAAAAATTTGGGCCTACCAAAGAACGCACAGTCACCGCACAAGTCTTCTGGCATGACTTTACCTCTTCGTGTCTGACACTAGGATTCTTGCTTGAGATAATTTACTTCAGGTCATTTTTAAACTTATTTTATTTATGTGTTCTTTAATTCTAACGATGTTGCATTGGAAATTTCCTGCTGTCTTTTTATTATAGTAAATTAAGCTTCCTCACTGGGATGATAAAAGGGCTTAACCAGTGAGACCCAGTAGGAGTGAAACAGTATTAATGTATCATCATTTAAAACAGTGTTGAGGCCTTTTGGATTGATGTGTTGGTTGGGCTGAAGCTTGTTCTCAATGTGCTGTTTTTATTTTTAGTAGTAGGCCTAAATGATGTACCTTTTTTGTTGTTAAGGGATATTGTTTTAAAAGGCAAGAAATAAACCACAAATCATGACTTTCTGGGCTTTTTTCTTCTTACCTACCCTTGTTATATCCTACAGTATTTTACAGTACAGTAAGTACCCAGTATTAATAAGTAATTGCAAGTCTGATACATAATTATCATTAGATTTTACATACAAAGAAAGCTTCTGTAAAAGCTTCCAGATACAGATACTGTAGTGCACAGGAAAATGTGGTGCTATGATGCAATTATTATATACAGTAATAATGAGTAAAAAGTGCACTTTTCCAGTACACCAGTGTACAAGGGTAAGTCAGATAATACCTTAAACAAAATGTGATATAATTTAAAGAAGCATTAGATTACATTTGAGGCTGCAAACGTCAAAATATACAAATGGATGATTGCTATAAAATAATCACTTCTAAATATAATCTAAATATAATTAAGTAATAATGCTTGATACTCATTTAAACGTCACTTGAAAGATAAATAAAAATGCATTTTAAACAAACTTACTTTGTTACAAACTTTTTGAACAAAATATGAAGAAATATGTATTTTTCCATAATTTAATTATAAGAAAATCCAATTTCTCTTTGTAAGAACAACATCTGCAGCATTTGCAGGTCTCTTCAACCCTCCCAACCACCAGGGGCAGTGAGAATAACCAGGATACCTTCTTACTGAAACTTTCCGACAGAGTGACATATGACACAGTGTTTGTGATAACTCTCAGACAAGACAACATTCCCTGTTTTCTTCTCATTATACACAGGCACGTGTACAAGACAGGCATATTTACACCCAAACACAGCAATCTAAACAGCTCATGAGTTCCAAACGCCTACATCATGAGGCCCAGAGCGCAATCTGACTCACGTTTAAAGCAAATTAACTAATAAGACATGGCTCGTCTGGAACTGATGATTCAGGACCTCAGAGGTTAATATCCTCTAATTACTCATCATCCCCCCTGTTGTTTATCAAATTAGATTGAGAAAACAGTCACCACATGATCCAAAGTAGCAAATATTGAGCTTTTATAAAGAAGGAAGCAGAGAAAAATATAAAATATATATATATATGCAAAAATTTGGCAGTAGTTAAAACCCTCGGCATCTTTCATCAAAACCAGTTAGATCTCAGTCATGGTGTGACAAGTGTAAGAATTTCACTTAAATGGTCTGTTCCCTCCATTAAACTAGCAGTGTCTTAGCATTAATTAGTTCTTATGAATCTGACGCCATCATAAATACATACTAAAATTTCAAAGACTAATGACGGTTGTTTGAAGCAAAACAGGAATATTGTCCTATTTTGAATATATACCTATTCCTAAAAGAAATTCTTTCTAACCTCATTTTCAGTGTCACGTTGATATAGTTTTAAAATAGTCAAACATCTGGAGAATCACGATCGACGACCACCTTCGTATCCCTTCAAGCTCTTGTTTAATGTCCATTGTTAAAAACGCTATATACATCAATTGAATTTAACCTGTTAAATATTACACCATTAAAGATATATAAGTATAAGGGAATTGCATGTAGAATTCTTAAAGGTTTTATGACATACGTAATGTCATATCTTTAACTAACAACCTGAGAATTGTGAGATTATGGGAATTTCTGAAGCAAATTTCCTGTGAGCATAAAGAAGTGAAAAAACATACTTGGAAGATCTTGATAGCAAATTCTGAGCTATGAACTATTTCCGTAACCGTCTCCAATACGGTAGTGGCAGAAACCTTTGAATGTGCTTCTGATAATGAGACCCCAACAATGTTCTTGGTATAGACCAATTATTCAAGGTCGTTCACTCTGTCAAGACTCAAGAACATTCATATTCTGCAGTGAAAGAGCAGAGCTGGAATCCACTGGTGAACAGAGAGCTTATTAAAAGCTAGATGACAGGTTACAATATCAAGCCGTAATGTGGCTAAGGGCAAGGTGTTGAGACTGAGATTTCGGACTGGAAGAATTCATAGAAGAGTTCATATGTCAGCTTGTAATTAAACTATATTCATTCTAGCTGTTGAAAACTGAATGCATAGTTGTACATAATCCATACTAGCAAGATTAAATAAGTATCAGTAAATGACCATTTAAAATGTAGGAATGGTGATAAATGAGCGAAACCTCATTTATGCAAGGTGTGCAAGTGGATATTAAGCACTAAGATTTTTTTAGATTCATTTTTAGAAATGGTAAGAAATAGGTTCCCAAGCTAGGAGTGTTTCTAGTATTTAAAAATATTTACACTTTAACAAGCAGATTTATGAGCAAGCCAAAGTTTACATTGGCAAGGACAATGATATGTGTGATAGTCAGGATATTCTTGGCTCAGAAAATGTATTTCAAGTGAATCTGTGATATTTTCACTTACATCATTGAATCAGAATCATTTAAACAGGAGAAGGAACGAATATATTTTTTTTTATATTCAGTTGAATTATTAAAAGGGATATACTTTGTTACACAAATAAGGGCATGTTATGTGCATGGCATATTAAGGAAATGTACTGTTCTGGGAGTTTAAAGGGTTAAATGATTGAGGATCTATAAAAAAGTATCTTATTTAAATTATACAGTAAACATTATATACTAATTCCAATAAACAATACTTGTTAATTAGTATTAACTGTTGGTTATAAAGTTGTTATTCTGGTCACACAGCAGGATATTTATAGATGCAGCATCTTTGTACATATGTTTGAATTGTTAATCTTTTACCTGACATATAAACTTAAACAGTGCTCTCGAATTTTCCAGCAGATATTTTCCCCTCATGTGGGATGGATGACTAAGACAGTGAGGTTTGCTTGACCACATAAGGCCTCTGTAAGCTGCTGTGTCACACCTCTCTTGCTGTATTTATGAGAATGATGGTAAGTCTAGGTGTTTGGTTGGAGAACTGTGATTGCCTTTACTCTGTGATGGCTCAAAGGGCCAAGAGACTGTTCACCACACAATAAGAATGACATTAAATAATGTATTATAAACATTTACATATTATCTTCAACAACCTAAAGAGATCGTTTGTGCAGTTCAATTATAACAAACTGATTTATTTTTATTCCTTTTGATTCCAGAATGAAGGTATTATTGTATAAAATATATAATATTAATATAAAGTTTTAATCCTTTTTTAAATAATCAAATTTTTTTTTTACAATGAAATAAAACATTTTGGTGATGGATGATCCATAACAACATACATTTTCATAGCAATTGTTTAATAGTATGATTTAGGATTAAACAAAAGTGTTAAAAATAACTAACTTTTTTTTAGCCCTATTAAAAAGTCGACGCTTCAAAATCTTTCACGTATTGCCCACCTTGTGTTAATTTGAAACATATATAAATTTAGCTTGATTTCTAAAAATTTATTTGAATTATTAAGTTTAAGTAACTGCTTTTAAAATTGGATTGATATAAAGTTTACATTTTAGGTAAGAATTTATTTATAGGGTAACCCATTTTTAGGAACCTTGCCCTTCAAGGCCATTCTAAGCAGATTTAGCATGTTATGTTATGATATATATGAAATAGTATGGATAAATATAAGATTTGTGTGAATTAAATGTTCCAGTGCTGCTGAGCGCCCCCTGCGGGTGGGTTTCTTTCACATCAAGTACATTTCGTCATTTAATCCATGAGGAATATTGATCTTCATGGCCCATTGTGAAACACACAAGTCTGTCCAGAGGACTACATAAATGTTGCACAAGCAAGTCCAGAGTTAAAGTGACAGTCCAGAGTTAAAGTGTCATAGTGCAAAAAAAAGGTTGCGTAGGAAAAAAAAGTGAAGATGGAGGGAGAGGTAAAGTACTCGATCCTGGGTGTTTCCTGGTTTAAACTCCGAATGGCCTGCGGGAAGAAGCTTCTGCTCATTCTCTTTGTGTTTGCTGTCAAGGAGCGGAAGCATTTCCCTGAACGCAACAAAGAAAAGAGTCCATTGTTGGGATGGCTGAGATCTTTTACAATCTTCCTGGCTCTGGTCCTGCACCACGTGCTGCAGATGTCCTGCAGGTCAGGGAGCTCGGTGTGGACGGTATGTTCAGCTGATCGCACCACCCTCTGGAGGGCTCACCTGTCCTGCTTGGTGCTGTTCCCGAACCAGGAAGTGATGCCACCCATCAGGACGCTCTCAATGGTGCAGGAGTAGAAAGGCTTTAGCACCTGAGAGGGTAGTTTAGTCCCTTAACTGTCTCAGATGGTACAGACGCTGCCGGGCCTTCTTCACCAGGGTGATGATGTGACAGAACCAAGACAGGTCCTGTGTGATGTGAACACCTAAGTACCGGAAACTGTCCAGTCTTTCCACTGGGGTCCAGTTGATGTTTAGCAGTTGGTATGACCGCTCCTGCTTTGTGCTGAAGTCCACTATCAACTTTTTAGTCTTGCTGATGTTCAGGAGAAGATTGTTCTCCTGGCACCATCTCTCCAGGATTTTAGTCTCCTGTAGTTAGGCCAACTTAAGCTTTCAGTGTAGCACATGTTCCATTTAAGAGTTTTCTCATTATCCTGATCAAAAAGCTACACAGTACTAACTGGAAAGGAAGGAGACAATGGTCTATAACAAATTACCTTTTAGCTTAAAAGATAACATTTAGCTTTAAAAAAGCTAGTGTTAGAACATGCAGACACAGGAGATTTGTTCCAAAACAAACTTCACCATCAACATACTGTATTTATCATATTTAATTTGAACATATTTAAATCTGGTTATGTGGCACATCTGCTGTGCAAATTGTTACTATAGATATTAAAAATAAGTTAACAAATTAGAATAAACAGTGATTACATTAGTTTTTTAACATTTCATCTGTTAATCAGCTTCATAGTTCTTTCTTTTTTTGATCCCTTCCATAAAAATTACCTTTGACCTTCACATAATCACGGTCATTCCCTTTGGATTGACAACAGTAGCTAAAATGCATGCTAGCACAAAAAAAGCCCGAAGGACAGAAAAGCAGATCAGTGATGTCCTCAGATTAAGAAAGCACAAACGGTGTTCAGTTTAATCCCCAAAACATGTTCATCTGCCAAAAAAACTACTACCTACATCGAGGAAAAACAATATTTAACCAGCATACATCATGGGCAGCCTCATTTATTATACCAAAACAAGAAGCACTCACATAACAGCAATCCTGCCACATAATTGGAACATGATGGCTTGTTTAAGGTCCAGCTCCACATTTCCTCAGCATATCATCTCCCTAATTCCTAGTGCCCACAACTAAACCTATTTTAAGACATGCACCGAATGAACTTTTACAGTACATTCATAAACGAACATAAGGTTTCAAAGCATACATGTGATCATGCTTTCTACTTTTACAATTTATTAATCATCTAACTCTATGGTTTTTGTTTGGGTTTAATTTACTCTCTTGCCTTAAACTGTCCGTTTTAAGCATAAACCATCATGGCACAGTTTAAAAAAAAAAACAAAAAAAAAACCCTTTTCATCATGATCATGTAGTTGGGAGATACGATGGACCGTTGGATCAGTAAGATATAATTCAGCCCTCAGGATTTTATCATTGTTTAATAACCATTTAAACAAATTAAATACAGTTTATTAATTGTGATTGAACACAATATACACATACTCTGTAGACATCTGACAGTTAGGGGCATTTTGTGAACTTTATTTTTTTTTTATATCATTTTCAAACTTGTATTACATATGCTACATTCATAAAAAATGAAGTTATTAGCCATTACCTTCCCCCCATTTTGTAATCTTTCAAGAGGTTAGCATTAAATCCTGCTGCTAAAGCTGCTTGTAGAGATTGAGAAGTGAAGAATGAATGAAGCCAGTCTACCAGGAGTATTTATTATTTCAACAGGCCCCCACCAACAGTACATCAGGATCAAGGAACTGCAATAATAATCCTGTCACAAACCAGAGCAAAATACAAGCAGCTACATGCTTTTTTTTTCCCCAACAGGGAGGAGAGAATAGAGGAGGATAATATATAAAAAAGGAACAAAACATCAAAGAAGCACATAGTCCTAAAAATGTGGAATTTAACAGGGTTTCTTCTTTGTACATGGTGGTCTGTACTGAAGAGATCAGCCATGTGGTCACGTTTATTCAAATTATCCGTAAAGGTCATCGTCGTTGTCCTCGTTAAAGACGTTCCCGCCGCTGCCACCTGCAGAACCTTGGCTTGGTCCAC
This sequence comes from Tachysurus fulvidraco, assembly GCF_022655615.1. Lineage (NCBI taxonomy): Eukaryota > Metazoa > Chordata > Actinopteri > Siluriformes > Bagridae > Tachysurus > Tachysurus fulvidraco. Next base: position 6,320,538 of record NC_062526.1, read on the forward strand.
CTCCTCCCTGATTACCGGAAGGGAATCTAAGACAGAACAAAAAGGACTTCGTTATCAAGTGCCAGATTGGAGCTGGAAATTTCAAGGAAAGAACTAAAAGGCCCTAAATATCTTCTACCTTCTACTTAGCTTGTTCTTCTACCAGTTGAATTGACCGCAAAATATTTTAAAATGAATTGCTTCTTCTTAAGGTAGCATTCTGGGCAAAAAAGAGTTTTACCTGAAGCTGCCGAAGCCTCTGCTTTGCTGCAGTGTCTGTGCAAACATCTCGTATTTGCGAATGTCGTTGTCACTGACAGAGCGACGGGCGAAACGCATTGCCTCCTCAAAGTGGTCCTTCCTGATCTCAGGCACTGGGTCGTCCTCCTCCACCTCCTGAATATATATATAAAACAGAAGAATGTGTATAACCGCTAAACGCAAAACAATATCACTGAATTGACATCATGGTTAAAGGGAAGTTGGGTGTTAAAAAAAATTTCAATAAATAAAAATAAAAAATACCCACCATGGCTGATGGGTTTGTCTGCCTCTCACGTTCCCTCCTGATCTCGTTCTCGATAGACTCACGAATAGCCAGTTTACAGGCTCTCTGGCAAATTTCTGTCAAGTCAGCTCCAGAGAAGCCGTTGGTCATCTTGGCCAAGTAGTCCAGATCTACATCCTGGGGTCAGAAGACGCAAGGTTACCCAAAAAAATAAAAACATACGCAAAGGCTTCCGCTCTGACAATGTTTTTAAATGAGTGCTAAGTTATTGCTACTTTCAGGACATCTTTTAAAACTAGGTATCTGTAAAACTACACAGGATGAATTAAGCCCTGAATAACTGTTGTGGTTTTATGACCTTTGCGATTGGAGACTTCCTGAGGTTAGCTTTAAGGATGGCCATGCGGGATTTCTCATCGGGCAGTGGGATATAGATAAGCTGGTCCAAGCGGCCAGGCCTGAGGATGGCAGGGTCAATAATATCCGGCCTGTTGGTGGCACCAATGATGAAGACATTCTTCTTGCTGGACATGCCATCCATCTCGGTCAGGATCTGGTTAATGACACGGTCAGCTGCTCCACCACCATCACCAACGCTTCCACCACGGGCTTTAGCAATGGAGTCCAGCTCATCAAAGAAGAGAACACAGGGGGCAGCTTGACGAGCCTGGGGGAATCATTTTTTAAAAAAAAAACGATAATGATCTTGAATGTTAAAGGAATGTAGAACTAATAAAAAAACTTATTATAATCTGTTCAAAATAAGCAGCACAACAGCAATAATTTACCCTCTAGATGCAATTTTCTCTCACCTTATCAAAGATTTCTCGAACATTAGCCTCAGATTCTCCAAACCACATGGTTAGCAGTTCAGGACCTTTGATGGAAATGAAGTTGGCCTGGCACTCATTTGCAATGGCCTTGGCCAGGAGGGTTTTACCACAACCTGGCGGCCCATAGAACAACACACCCTTAGATGGGGTCATTCCAAACTTCAGGAATTTGTCTGGATGCTCCACTGGGTACTGAAAGGAAAAAGAGAAACATTACTTTCCCCGACAAGATTGTTAATTCTTACAAAGTCCCAAGAACCTGCAAGGAGGCAAGATGGATTACCTGCACCAGTTCCTGCAGTTCTCTCTTGACATCATCCAGTCCACCAATGTCCTCCCAGTTGATGTTGGGCACCTCCACCACAGTCTCACGCAGGGCTGATGGGTTGCTCTGGCTCAGGGCCCACTGCAAAGCAACACCAATGTCTTAAGTTTCCATGTTATTTAACTTCATTTTGTGATTATAGTACAGACTAGAATAAGTCTTCATACCCTAAAGTCATCCATGGTGACAGCCAGGGAATTCATGACCTCTGCATCAATCGTCTCGTCCTCCAAGTCAATGAGGTCCATCTTCTTGCGGATGGCCTGCAGTGCCGCCTCTGAGCACAGGGCAGCCAAATCAGCACCAACATGACCGTGGGTCTCGTTGGCAACCTGTACACCACACATCATTGATTAGCAGTGAAAGCACCAATAATTCATATAAAACGCTGAAATAAAAGTAACAATGTTCTGTGGCCAAGTATTCCATCATGGTCTAAATGCATTACATAGTTCATGTCTGCATCTTTTAAAGGTTAAGAAAATAGACAATAATAATTACTGCTATCAAACGGCTCAATTTTCCTTCACCAGAAAATGACATCAAGCTCTTAGCTTAAATAAACCTATTTAATGGTATGTTTATCCATTAGTGTCATTAGATTTTTTGTACACGTCTTGTTACTAAACACAAATGACTACCCAGTATATTCACGGTCATAGGACAAGACACAAACCTGCTCTAGGTCAACATCATCAGCCAGCTTCATGTTCTTGGTGTGGATCTGCAGGATTTCCAGTCTGCCTGTAGCATCGGGAATGCCAATGTCCACCTCTCTGTCAAAGCGTCCTGTAAGAGGTGAGATGTGGTAGCTTAGTGTTTAAGGTGTTGGAATATTGATCAGAACATTGTGAATTTGAATCCCAGGTCTACCAAACTACCACTGCTGAGCAAGAACCTTAACCCTCAATGGCTCATTGGACGTCTGCCAAATGCCATAAATGATAAAATGTAATAAAAAAAAGTCAGTCATCCTATAATAAAACGCGTCTTCCAAATTATCAAGAAAATTCTTTCCTTCAAAACAAGAAGTCGCCTGAACTACAGGGCTTGGCATTCAGTCAGAGAAGCAGGAACATGATGAAATTAACCATTTCTTTTAGACCCTTTTTCCAGCTCTAGGAGATCCACAACAAACCATAAGAATTTTTTTAAAAATTATATCACTAGATTACCCCAACATTCAACACACACAATTTGACAGCACATAGCACACGTTGATGAAAGAATCTCAATCTCACCGAATCTCCTGAGAGCTGGGTCGATGCTGTTGGGTCTGTTGGTGGCAGCCATGACGATGACGTGAGCCCGCTGCTTCAGCCCGTCCATCAGGGTGAGCAGCTGAGACACGATGCGCCTCTCTACTTCACCATGAGTCTGAGAAGACAGATCGGATTACTGCATCACAGAAATGTCCACTGCTCGATACAGGACCACAAAACGCAGCCCTTTATACCATCTCAAAACTAAAACCCCACAAAACTAGCACATCAAGCCATAAAATATGCATTTCATCAAGAGTGGAGGCAATAATTAACCTAACATTACAGTTTCTCACCTTCTCTCTCTTGGGTGCAATAGCATCCAATTCATCAATGAAGATGATGGCAGGAGCGTTCTTCTCAGCTTCTTCAAAAGCTTTACGCAGGTTGCTCTCGGATTCACCGGCCAGTTTGCTCATAATTTCAGGGCCTACGAAGGTGAAAAAAAGTAACGTTACAATATCTACAGATTAAATCCCTTAAAATTAGGACTTGATCGTTCATAATTTTGTACCATTGATCAGGAAGAAGAATGCTCCAGTTTCATTTGCAACAGCACGAGCAATCAGAGTTTTTCCAGTTCCAGGGGGTCCGTACAGAAGAATACCACGAGGAGGCTGAGTTACAAAATACATTGATTAATAAAATCACTCAAATCCATGATCAAAAATGTGTCTTAAAATACTCGGTCCCTTACTTTCACACCGATGGCCTTGAAGAGTGCTGGGTGTCTGAGTGGCAGCTCCACCATTTCTTTGATCTGAGCCAGCTGCTTCCTCACACCTCCAATGTCATCATAGCCTACTTCATTCAGGGATTCTTCTTCATCCTGTCGACAAAAATCACATTCGTGTTTAATGTATATACTTTACGTTTTTTAAAAAGATCACCACAAATGCACATCATATTCCAACATTGCATTGCCAACAAAATTACACCCAAAAAAAAAAAAGGTGTTCAAAAGTCTGTCAATTTCTAGCAACGATGAGGCCAGAGAGCTCCAGAGAGTTTAAAAACCTGTGGCCAGATTTTACTTTTGGTTGTCATTTTGGGTTTAATACTGGTGAAATGTAGCAGTTTAATAGACACGACAAGACAGAGCTGTGTTGGACCTTTGATCCAACGCCTGCTAAGATTTATGATCTTGTAGGTGTGTAACCAGTTGCCTAATACTTAAAAGCCTTCACCCACAAGGCAGTTTCTGAAGGATGATATTAAATAGTGGAAACAAATCTCATCGGTGCTTAAGACATTGTTTAGAGATTCTGATTGAACATGTCTTGACTACTGTAGGTTCCTTGTGTTCTGTACAATTAATGTGCTCACACTGCTGGAAAAATAAATAAATAAATGAATAACAATCCTAGTGTAATACAATGCAAACATATTTCAACGTGTTCTTGCAAGGATGTTATTTCAAAGCATAAATAAATGTAAGATAATTTGTCATTTCCATTTAATGAAAAATGTTCAGATTTTGAGACATTTAAGTATCTACAGTTCTTGCTTACTCGTCCCTTCTTCAGAACTACTACTAAATGTAAAGGTTCCCTGCATCTCCCCTAGAGACCACAGGGGCTTAGGTTTCAGTAGATGCTACTATTAAAATTAGCTGGATCTATGCAGGAAAGTAAGTTTCCATAATTATGGTCAAGATGATGCAGATACTGAACTTTTATTAACCCATACCTCACGCTTAATAGGTTCTCCTTCACAGTGAATGACAGTGTCTGGAGCCACAATACAGTAGGGACTAGGGTCAGTCTCCACCACTTTAAACTCAACAGCACGCATGCCTCCTCTGACCAGGAAGATATCACCTATTGAGGGGGGGCGAAAAAAGGAAGAAAAACAATAAATGAAAACATGCAATTGCAAGTGCTTTGTTAAGAGAAGGCAATAAAACTGATCGTGTATAAATGCATAATAGAAGGAAAAGAAGGAGGAGTTATTGTTTACCTTTACGGATTGGTCGGTAAGCCTCTAGGAAGTAAGGCTTCAGGTAGACCTCAAATAAGTTGCCAGTGATTCCCTCCACTGTGTCATCAATGGGCAGAACATGGATGCGTTTCCCATACTTCACATCTGGGCATGGCTGAATGCTAACAAATAACAGACGTTAACAAATAAATATGTTAAAAAAAAAATCTAGGAAATTTATGCACAAAGGATATCTTTACACAGTTATTGAATACATGACTAACGTTTTTAAGTGTAGTATTGCAAAAACAAACTTTCTGAAGAATATTTACAAAGAGACAGTTGGGTTACCTGATGACATCACCGAGACGAACCCTGAGGTTATTGCGCACCACCCTGTTCATACGCACTTTCTCATCAGAGCAGCTATCATCTGACAGTACGATGCAAACGGTCTCCCTCCTTTTCTTGCCCTTCATCAGCACAGTGTCCCCCCTGAAAAGCTGAAGCTCATCCATCTTGGCCTGCAATTGAGACACATCGCATTAAAACCGGGGGCTCGGTTAACACCTAAACATCCATCTGAGGTGATGTGATCACATGTGGAAAATGCCTGCTGATGACATTCTGTGCTTTCTTCCAGTCTCCAATGACTGATCAGATTTCATGACTAAGCATTCCTTTATTTTGCCTGTGAAGGTGGTTAGTAGCTTAAGCAAATTCTGGATTAAATCATACTTTCAAGAGTGGGGATTCTTTTAAACCCCCCCCATTTACCTTCACTCAAGTAGTTTATTAAAAGGCAAAAATTCAGTTTTACCTTGTTAAATTTAAACAATACGTTTTTGTCTGAATCCCAAATGGTGTTCTATTGGGCATAAAACTTAGACACTATCACGTAAATACCATCATAAGAGATTATATTAAAGCCATTTAGGATTCTGCCTAGGTAAATGTAAAGAAATAAAACAGCAATATTCACCGATATTGGTATATTGTATAATTTTAGTTTTCACAGACTCATTAGTATTCAAATTTTTGAAATACTAAATATTTAAATTTTACAACAAACAATAGCTAGAAAAAAAAAGCATTGAAAATAGCTAATAATGGGATTGCAAAGCTGTCGTTTACTTTTCCTTTTAATGAACAAAGTCAATTTTAGTTGCATCATGATACACAATGTATTAATGTTTTGTAATGTAATTAATGTAATGTTTTGCAGACATACGGGTTCCTGATTGGATCCTTGTACATCTCCAAGATCCAAGAATTTGACACACACGCACTTTGCTTGTGATCAAGCCAAGATGCGTGTTAATATCAGATTTAATAAATGTAGAATTTAAGACCAAAAAAAGACCATTCTGTTGTGTAAGGGTATACCTGAGAGAGGGAGACCACACTGTTATCTTCATTGATGGATTCATCAACAATCAACCTGTTAGGTCTGCTCTTTTGTTTTAGAATAGCAGTAGAAAGGTCATCGTTTTTAGATCTGTTTGGGAGGAAAGGGTACAGGATTGAATATTATTCACATACTCGCCAACAAACAAGGATATAAATTAACAGACTCCAGGAGATAAAAGATCAGAACTTGGCAAGTTCAGCAGCCTATTTCACCGAAAATGAAAATGAAAGATGTGACTATTTATATACATGAAGTAAAAAACAGGAACACATCATCCGTGTATGCTACACACACTACTGCTGCTGCATATTGTACAAAAAGCATAATATTGCACAGTATTATTTGCACTACCATGCACTTCTCACACTATGTACATAACCGATCAGTCACATTATGTATTTCATATGCAATACATTGTGTCTATTGCTTCACCTCTGCATTGTCTTATATAGTGTTAATTATGTCTATACTTTTGAGAGTCACAAAAAGCTGGAACCAAATTCCTTGTGCAAGTGAACACACTTGGGTAATAAACCAGATTATTTTTCTGATTCTGACAAGAGACACTTGGCCAATAAACCTGATCCTGGTTCTGACAAAAGACAACACTTAGTTTCATTCCGCTGTTTACTCAAATGCACAAGCTTATTTTATTAAAACGAAAACATTTGTGTAAAATCCACGTGTGACACTAAGAGGGCTGTTTTATGCAGATCGTGATCGACTCTAGACGTTTCTTCTCGAGAAATCCGAATCTGATCGGTGAACCGAGTCAAATAATCCGATTCACTGAAAAGAGCCAACTTCCAAACGGATCACTTTTTTTTAGCAAGACTCTACAGACGCGTATTAACGAATAACATTACGCATGCCATGAGCTCTGCCTGTGCGTTGTTAAGTAGTTTTTACTCATTCTGATAACTAATCCCTTCCTTTAACACGCTTGAATACGCAGAAAACACCAACATGCAGCAATATGATTCTCTTTATTCCTGTAAATAAATCGGTGTTGGTCAGGCTGTCTTATTCACACAGCAAGAATTCTACCAGATTAATTACTGATTATATTACACTATAAGGATACACATCTTGAAACAAAAACAGCTTATACGTGTAGGAAATCGGCTTCTTTACAAACTATTGAAGTGTCGTTCAGGAGCGAGTCGACTCTTAAGCGGACGTTGAAGAGTCGACTCGTTAGTGGACGAAACAGGAGTAGTTTGTAAAGTAGTCTCTTTACACACCGGGCTAAATGGCGCAGTAAACCTGCACGGTCGACATGTACAGCGGATATTCACCGCAATGATCACCATCCGACTCGGTATTGGGTTGGATAACGAATAAATCAAGTGTAAAAAAAACCGTGTTCTGTTACACGTTTAACTAAACACATTTACTAACGGTCCTAGAGGTTCGAGGCCCTTCTATGTGAACAAAACTGTCAACAGCTAGCAAGTATTAGCATTAGCTAAAGTGCTAACGAGCCGATTCTGAACGCACGAATAAATAGTAATAAATAACGTGATATTACGGCAACACGAACGTGTAAATCGTATTTCTAGATGTCTAATTATGCCGAACGACTACGAGATACTTTTAATCTACAATCTGTATTAAAACCCGAGCCGTGTCCGTTTTGCCCGAATGACACAGCAAATGTTACAACATGAGCTAAAGCAGATAGCAACAACTACACGGAGACAGAAAAATATCGGGTACGAAAACGGAGCAGTTTGATGTGTTTATTAAACGGAGTAAATTATCGCCATGAACTCGACGTTCATGAGCAAAATGTTAAACACTGCATCAGTCGGAGGAGATACGTGTTAGTAAGATGTATTTATATATATAAAAAATAAATAAGCGTTGACGCGAACGAGCGAATAAACGAACAGGGACACGGCTAGTTAGTGTAAAATATATTTGTTAGAAATAAACAAAAAGATATGATCTGATGTTAGTAGGTTTGGACACTCGGCCAAACAATGACTTCTCATATGACAAACATGCTTAATGCCGGTAGGCCAAAGCCTTACTGAGAATGACTCAGTGTCTGCTAGCTAAAGAAGCTAATCAAGCTAACGCGTTAACGGTCCGTCTCTGTTAGGATACTCTATTTACAGACAAAATCAGAGACAAAACTCAAATTAAAAGTATTATCTAGATATAAATCTTTATTTTATGTCGTTTATGAGTAAATTAGCTTTGTGTTTTATTTGTTCTATCCTCGCCATCATCGGCTCCAGTGGCTAGCTCAGTGTTAGCGGCTAAACTGCGACGGTTGCTAACGAACATGCTAAATAACAGTTAATATACACAATGCTATAGTTTTACTTACTCTCCGCCCGAAGCCATCCTCCCCGTGAGACGCTATAAATAATACGTAGAAAAAAAGGTAGCTTTATTAAAGAGTCAACTCCAACAATCCGGACAGGACTTTACGTCTGAACTGAGTTCCAAAACGTCAGCTTAGCTTGCTAACATCATCTGAGGAGAACTATGTGCACGCCCACCGACTGATGAGCCAATCAGAGACCCGAGCGTAAAGGTCAAGTTGGAGAACTCGCGAATCAGAAGGCGCCGATTACAGCACTGAGCCATCACTAGGTCAAGTTCAGAGTAAAATTGAGTGAGGATGCAGGCTTTAGGGTCGTGGTTCAAACATGTAAACATCGCCGATGTGGTAACACCAAAGACCTAGCACGAAAATATCAGTCTATGAAACAGTAGATGATTTTTTTTAAAGCCAATCTGTGATCATTAGCTCACCAGCAGTCATGCAAATAATATTATTAAGCTTGTTATTGCACTGTTTGCAAGCTGCCTTTATCAATATGGCTAAAAATGTAAGGAAACCTGACCAACACAGCCCATATTTGGTGCTAAGAGTTACAGCACACAATTATATGTGATGTCTTGTATGCTGTAGAATTACAACTTTCCTTCTTTGGATGTAAGAGGCCCAAATCTGTCGAGCATGACAATTCCCTATGTACAGTCTGAGGACTATAAAGACAAGGATAAATGTGTGTCCTGTTGAGCCACACTGAACAACTTTGGGATGAAATCAAACACCAGGCCCTCTGACCCACTGACAGTGCCTGACCTCACTAATACTCTTGTGGATGAATTAACACACAACCCTCAAAGCCATCCTCCAAAATCTAGTGGAAAAAACCTCCTAAAAGTGTGGAGGTTATTATACCAGTACCATTTGGGTGTGATGATCAGGCGTGCACATACATTTTGTCATATATTGTACATTTCTAAATCAGTAGCATGCATACTCAGTTTTAAAATTAATTACCATACATATACAGGGTATTGAAGTTACTTCTTAGAATAGGTATGCTGTATAAATATGATAAATAGTAACAATAACCTTTAAACAGACAATGAGGCATGGCCAGATTCTACTTTATATTTTTGATACAATAATGAACAAGTTGATACCCAGAACTAAACTCCTATCCCCATTACAGACCCTTATGATGATATGCCATACACACCCTGGTGACAAAGCATGACCTTTATTCTAACACTACCAGCGTGTATTTCCAAAGTATTTACAATTTTTAGGTATTACACATTTTATACATTCCACATGTTCAAAAAAACAAAAAACAAAACTGGCAGCAGCTAAGGCAGCATGTAGGGCGGATGGCTTGATGTGCCCGAATCAAGTGTTTTTTTTTTTTTTTTAATATTATTTCCACATATGCTTAGGTTTCATTTATCCTCCCTTTTCATGCCACTCATCAGAAATATTGGTATAGTATGTAGCTCTGTGGTGTGTGTGGCTGTGTATTTGTGTTGCTCTATGATGAATGACAAGGACAAATAATAATCAAGCAAAAGTCATTAAGAAAATGTCCAGAAGGTATAGATTAATGCAGTTTTACTATGTTGTTACAAAACTATTCTGTACAAATTCTTCCATTTTCTTCTGCAGGCTGCTCTGGTCAAAACATGTAGGATCCTCATGCCATGTTTGCAGATACAAGGGCAGAACTCTGAAATACAGAGCAAAAAATGAATAATGCATTGCCTTCCATGAAAGTATCAACAAAGGACCAGTTACAACCAGTACTAAGCCAGTGTTTAATTATATTGCAATTACGTACAATATATACATGCAAAAAAGTCACATATTAGCTTACACTGGTGTTGATGATTGTGTGGAATTAAGTATGTGTCCCCACATGGCCGCCGCCTCCTGTTTGCGGTCCAGCCTCCACAACACCTCCACTAGCCACATTTCAGTGTTCCTGCATCCTGGGGAAATAAGAACCAATGCATCATCTGGTTGAGAATAATTATCCCTAGTGATTATGCCATTCAGAAGCAGAAGAGTTGGCGTTGCTGTAGCACATCGATTTTTAGATTGGAAAATATGATTATGATGGGGTGGTGGTGAGTTGGTAGCCAAGTGCCTAAGATGTTGGACTATCAATCAGTAGGCAGCAAGCTCGAACCCCAGTTCCACCAAGCTGCCACCACCTGACCCCCGAGCAAGGTCCCCAACCCCCCAGCCGTACAAAATGAGATAAAACATAAATTGCTCTGTATAAGGGCATCTGCCAAATGCAATAAATGTAATGTAATCAAAATTATACACATTTATATTGGACAAAATTGAACGTTAAACCACAAATATATAATGTAGTTAATTTTCCCTTGAGTTATTTTGACTTCTTTTATTTATATATAAGCAATAAATGGTACATAACCTACTTATAACAAAATGAAACCGACTGTAACATCAGTTGAGTGACAGGTATTTTAGTAGCGGAAGAAATATTTTACCTGGCGTGGCCTGAAGACTGAGCTGAAAGTCCCTTAAAGCCTCTTTCAACTGCTCCATTTCTACAAAACACACAGCTCTAAATGCAAACACTTTTCCTTTCAGAGCTTCCAGGAACATCACTGTGTCATCAACAGCTCCTCCATCAGCTCCTGCCAGAAATATTTTAATTTCATTAAGTGACTGAATTTATTAGAAGACATCCCAGATTCATTAACCGGACACAGCAATCACATTATATATTGTACACACAGGATACACATAATAAGAAACAAATGTAAAGTGATTTAGATCACCATTTACTGGGCACTAAGAAAAATTAGATTGCTTGACAAGTCTATTTCTCTTCATGATGTAAGACAAGGTGTTAAGCCTCTTACCATTCTGTATAATGCGCACTTTCACCAATTGATTGATTGCTCTACAAATCAAATGCACAAAACATGTCATGAATAAGAGAAGCAAAATAAATGACAAAAATCTATTCAAACAGTTTCTAAATATGCTTTACCTAGTAAAATTAGTCAATGCCTCTTTTGTGTCTTTGAGATGTAAATGCGCCTGCCCTTGGAGGAAGTAAGCAGCTCCAGACCAAAGCACACACTGCAGCTTCTCCTCTGGAGCATCAACTTCCAACATCAGATTTAGGAATTCTCTGGAAACTGCCAGAGATGGCGTGATCGACAATCTCTCTGGGATGAGGTCAACAGTTTTAGCAATGACCTCCTCACAAACGACAAGGGCATCCCAAACCTGTTTGGCTTTTAACAGGGCAAATGCTGCTTCAAGGTAGACCACTGGAAGTCTAGGAAGTGACAAGCCATCGTCCACAGGAATCTACATTGATTATATATATACACACACAGTTAGGCCCATATATATTTGGACACAGGCACAATTTTCATATTTTTGGCTTTGTATGCCACCAGAATAAAATGAAAATGAAAAAAACAAACAAACAAACAAACAAAAAAAAAAAAACATGCTTTTGAATAGCAGACGTTCAGCTTTAATTCAAGGGGTTAAACAAAAATATCAAGTAAAAGATTCAGGAACTGCAACTATTTCTATTTTTTATTTATTATAATTTATTTTTATTCATAGTCCCCCCATTTTCAGGGGCTCAAAAGTATTTGGACAAATGAGTATAATCATAAATAAAATGTTCATTTTTAATATTTTGTTGAAAATCCTTTGCAAGCAATGACTGCCTGAAGTCTGGAGCCCATGGACATCACCAGAGACTGGGTTTCCTCCTTTTCTGATGCTTTGCCAGGCCTTAACTGCAGCTGTCTTCAGTTGATGTTCGTGGGTCTTTCTGCCTTTAGTTTTGCCTTCAGAAAGTGAAATACATGTTCAATCAGGTTGAGATCAGTTGATTGACTCCTCCATTGCAGAATATTCCAATTCTCATTAAGTCTTCTCTTGATTGTAGACTTTGTAGACAGAATGACACGCCTACCTCCTGGAGAGTGTTCTTCACTTGGCTGGATGTTGTGACTGGGTTTTGCCATGGAGATGATCCTGCCATTATCTACTACTGTTGTCTTCCGTGGATGGCCAGGCCTTTTTATGTTGCTGAGCTCACCATTGCATTCTTTATTCTCAGAATGTACCAAACTGTTGATCGGGCCACTCCTAATGTTCCTGTTATCTCTCTGATGGATTTGCTTTGTTTTTGAAGCCTAATGATGGCCTGTTTGAAGTGCTACTTTGAATGCATGATGTAGGTTCACAGCAACAGATTCCAATGTGCAAATACCACACTTAAAATTAACTCCAGACCTTTTACCTGCATAATTGATAAAGAAATAATGAAGGAATAGCCTACACCTCTCCATGAAACAGCTTTTGATTCAATTGTCCAATTACTTTTGGTTCCTTGATAAAGGGTGGGTGCCTACTGTTGTTAAATACCTAAAAAAATAAAAATAAAAAAAAATAAAAAAAAATTGTGCCTGTGTCCAAATATATATGGTGGTAGGTATATATATATATATATATATATATATATATATATATATATATATATATATATATATATATATGAGAGAGAGGGAGAATACCCTATTCGGAAAATCATAAATAACATCCCTGAAATAATCGACTTACTTGATTAGAGTCTGACTGTAAAGAAGCCAAGAGGTCGAGATAATATTCAGCTCCTTCTGAAGCTCTGATGAAAAATTAGACATCCATATTTGAGGTTTTAAAAGGTCACGAGAGCACAGAACCGTCAGTATGCATTTATAAGAAGTTTAAAGAAGGATTCCTTCCTATCCTCTGGTCTGAATGTTAGTGCACTGACCTGTCATTGAGCACACACCTGTGCCCCAGAGTGTGTAATATGTGAAGAGGAGACGGAATTTGGCAGATGAATCCGATCTGTTTACTACCAAGCAGAATATCAGGAGAGATCAATGGCATTGATGTACTTGATGGATTGCTCTCGGCATGCAACATTACAGCCTGTAAACAGTATAAACACAAATAAAGAAAAAACACAGGTTTATTCTATTTTTATTAGCCACCCCTATGGTTTATATTTCATCTGTTGTAAGATCGCTTACCGAGTGCAGGAGATGCAATGCCTCCATTTCTGCATTAGTGTTACCCAGCTGCCTATATATTAATGAGCTCTGATAAAGGGCCCTGTGGCAGTTAAAGTCCACTTCCAAGGCCTTTCTGTAATACTGAAGGGCACACTGGGGCTGTTGCTGAAAACAGAAATATTTCTATCCAAATGTTTCACGAACTTTAAACAAATATATATGAAAAGCTGGCAATCAATCAATGACATCAATATTCATGTTGATTTATTACAATATCCTGAACAGACATGACAAAATTACATCATCAATTCACTACTCAAATGCCTTTTCTAGCTGTCATGGTAACCAGGAAAGATTTGTGGCTGACATAACTCCTTAACCAGCTAACCAACAATCCTTGCTAAAATAAAAGTGAGAGTGAATAAATTTGTGGAGATTTTGCAGTATTGTAACTTCTTACCAGCTTGGCAAAGCAAAAGCCTGTGAGCATGTGAACATGAGCCAAGAGAGCTCTCGGTGATGACTGAGTGCTGGCTTCCTGCAAAGCCATGAGGGCCTCCATATATTTCTCTTCCTTTATCTGCTCCACTCCTAAGATATATAAATATACATTATTATATTACTCATATGAACAGATTTCTTCTCTGATTTTCACTGGTGGACAAAGTTTAGTCGACATACCATTAGAAATAAAAGTGCATACATGCAGAAGCTCCTTAAGGTCTTTGGTTGCTAAAGCAACGAGCAGGGAGGCATCTTCTTCCATACAGAAGGTAAGGTTTTGAATTTCTGCAAGCAGATCCTTTGATAGTGTGCTCTGTTTCTGGATGAACAAGCAAAATGGTTCAAATATTGCAACCAACCAACCAACCAACCAAACAAACAAACCCCCCAAAATTAAACGAAAACAAATAAAGATCTCTGTCTGAGGTAAAGCTAATCAATATTAAGAAATCATAAGTAACTACACAGGAAATGTAAAATAAATGTGACATCAAGTGTGAAATACAGTGGCAGGATATTTAAGGGTTATTGATAAATTTAGGGATTTACAGACACACACCACCATGACACACACCTCCATTCATTGGTCATTCTATTTGGTCCACCTACCATTTAGATCACTGGACATATTTCCCCTTTAAGATCAGAAAACAAATGTCTATGATTGTTAACATGGCACAGAAAATGATCATGAAACTAGAGAAATAGCTTCCTGAGATGAATGTGGTTTTTAACATGCAGAAAGCTCAGCAGATCTTCAGAGAGCCTTCCCATTCTTTTTTCCAATGAATTTGACAAGCTTTCCTCTATGATGTGATTATAGGATACTTATAGCCAATAAAATAGCCAATATTTTTAGGAATGATTTTATTCCACTAGCTTTTGCTTGGATGCATTCTTAAATATGATTTTTAAAGAATATATTTATTTATACTGACTACCTCACTGCACCTAATAACAAGACACTGAACCTCCTTTATTTTTTTGTGCCTCATTTCCTGTTTTCCTCTTCTGTCTCATTTTCTGAACACATCTCAGTGTGTGTAAACCAACCACAATTTTTACCTACATGGACAATAAACGTATAAATAAAGTTGTAGGCTATTGTCTGAAGGATCATAGATGCTATATATATTATATAACAAATGCATTATAATGTATAACTATGAATGTTATAACGGCTAATGCCCATGCACCATTGACCTTTCAACACTGTCTTTAATTTGCCATGTGAATGGCCATGTCTTTTGTCTTGCTCTATTGCTGCGAGATGTTATCTTTTACATTACATACTTTGTGATTAACCTGCAGAAGCAAATGTAGGATTTCTTCATAGTGGCCTTCTGAGAGCCAGACTGCCCACTGAACCAGCAGAAGTTTTTGGATCCACGGCTCATAAACTGTACCACCAAAAGTCCTCAGCACTGCATGCCATAAAGGAGCCAAATCATAACTGGGCACCTGCTTACAAACAGCCTCTAAAGCTAAAAATCATAGCAGAGAACACAGCAACATTTTCAGAAATGTAAATCTTTCCTGTACTGTACATTATTTTCCAATAACAATAAACATGAGAGGCTTCACCTCTTACTAAGATATTGGTGATGTAGTCCTTTGTCTCATTCGGTGTGCCGCAACTCAGTGAAAATAGTAAAGTGTTGTATATAACAGTAATCTCAAGCTTAAGGTGTACTGTTTGGGCTGGCACACCTGTTGAAGAAAAAAAAATCTTTGGTTTTAAACATGCTTAGTATGATGCTGTGCATGACTGGGGGGGCAAAGGTGGAGAGCTGCCACCCTTGAAATAAGTTATATATACATATATATATATATATATATATATATGCATGTATGTGTGTGTATGTGAATGAATATATATATATATATATATATATATATATATATATATATATATATATATATATATATATATATATATATTCATTCATTCATTCACATACACACACATACATGCATATATATATATAGTAATTACTACAGTAATTTATATATAGTTTATATATAGACACACACACACATATATATATATATATAGTCTATAAATATATATGTATGTATGTATGTACATGTATATATATATATATATATATATATATACACACACACACACATATATGTATATACATACATACATGTACATACATACATGTGCATACATATACATACATACATGTACATACATATACATATACATATATATATATATATATATATATATATATATATATATATATATATATATATGTATATTACTGTAGTGCTGAAGGTATTTTAAGCAATTCCCTTTTAACTGACTACTAGGTCAACTTATTGTCAGTTTAGAGGTTTATTGTCATTACTTGATCATTATATTAACACTGTGTTAATAATACATTGACATCTTGTCATGTGTCCATCTCTGCCACCCCAAGTTAAAAAAATAACTAGTTAAACTAGGACTAGTTAACCTGTTGGTTATTTTACTCAGAACGTTACAGACTATAAAATATAACTGGCACCTTGAACTTTGTGTTGCAGTTTCAGACACTCTGTATAACACTGTTTCCTCAGGTCCTGAGGAGGCTGCTGGTGAGCTTCATAATCCTGAAATTAAACATCATACAACTTCTTATCAAATGAAGAACTTTTGTGAACTCTGTAGGGAATAATTTGGTATTCACTCTAATGCAGTTAGCTAAAGGAGCTAATGCTACCTTCCACTTTTTGGTGATGTTGTTATTCTCTTCGGTCCATTTGTCAATCAGATTCGAAGGCATATCTTAGTAGAATTACCACGGTTCAACGACACAGACTTTTATATTAAAATCCGAGAGTAAATGAAAATATTTTAGCTCATGATTGGAACTTTCCCTGTAGTTACCGTTTTCCCTCCCTGAGCTCTACTACACATGCGT